>NW_010155785.1:0-4079 GCF_000699245.1 Pterocles gutturalis | reverse complement strand
TGTATATATATATACACATATAAAATAAAATATCTAATAAATTACATTAGATAATCTGGGAAGAGACTTACAGGCAAGATACTGTGTATCTAAGCTACCTTGTTGTAGAGATCACAAAACACCAAGAGAAAAACGAGTAACTATAGTAAGTACATCCTCAAAATACATCCTCATTACATTCTGTGAAAACTTCTCCTTTGAAAAACGGGGCTACTTGAAAATTTGTCATAACGACCTGTTACTGTGTTTAGGGGGAAGGGGATTATGCTGACTGTATTTGATCGGTTGGCTCTCTGGGGAGCTTGCAGAAGCCGTAGTGACTCGCGTCCTCTGAGCCACTCCCGTGAGAAATGCAGAGTTAACAGCAAGAGAAAATGACTGTGCTGCCCTTTGCAAGACAGGATGGTTGGACAAATGAAGGCAATTTATCACACATACCCTAAACACACACCGAGCACCTAAGCCGTACTTCATTTCTCACCGGCTGCCGTTGCTTCCATTCCTCACGCAGCTGCTGAGCACTTCCTGGGAAGCTCCACACCTGCACCAACTTCTTCTTTCTGAGTTCCAATCTCATATCTCATCCTGTCTCTTCTACTCCTAAATATCTTCTGTTTCCTCTCCCTGCAGTTTCTTAGGTCATTAGCCCCTCTGACTCCTGACTACGCTTTATCCCTCTCCATCACCAGCTCCTTCTCATGCTCCCCAGCACTTCATTAGTTGCCTCCAAAGCAAACACCCAGCAATGCTTTTTCCTTCTGTTTGAGGTTTAATTTTCTCTTGATATCTCCTTTTCATACACAGATGCACCCTTTTCTCAACATTCGCACTGGCTTCCTCTCATTTTTTCCCCTCTCCTAGCTTTAAAGGTTCTTTGTCAGTATATTCAACCGTAATTTGGTCTGTGCAATGTTAAACAGAAACCAAACCAACAAAAAGACAACAATTATTGAGTCTTGCTTCCCTAACCACCATCTTACTCCCTCCTGTTTGCCACCAAGCAGGCTATTTATTTTGCTGCCTAGATCTATGTCCCTTCAGCTTTCTCCTTTGTTTCCTTTTAATGATGTCACTAACAATCTCTGTTTAATCCACTGTCTGGATCTTGTAACTAATTGAAATAGCCTGAAATCCTCCTCCAATCCATCAGGTGCCTGATAGAACCCAAAAAGGGGTCAGTACTTTCCAAGCATGAACACCAAGTTCACTTCCATGTCCTCTCTTCTAGGAGTCATCGCAAGTCTTCATCACAGGTCGCAGGACTAGGAGTAGTCCCAGAGGTTGCATCTAAACTAGAAATGCCTTAGCCATATCCTGAATTCATGGCAGAAGTCAACCAACCCTTCTTCCTTTCCTGGGGAATGCATGGGAACCACTAGCTGATCAGGAGAACGTGAGCCTGGATCACACCAACGTCTGTACCTGCAGGTTGGTTTACATACAGCCTGAGCCAAAAAATCAAAGCTTTCGTGTTTCTTTCCGATTAATACAACCACCAAAACATTAACCAGTCTTTCAGACATACCTCACAGTATGCACACACAACACAATCTATGAGACAATAAGAAGAATATTCATAAAATATTACAGCTGACTGCCAAGTCCTTCAGACTCCCTTGCTGCATCTGATGTGGCTGATTCAGACCCTGAACTTGCCCCAGGATTTGTAGGCTCTTCTGCAGCCCCAAACTGGAACTTAGCAGAGACACAAGAAAAGGGCTGCATACACCAGTTTGGGGAATACAGGGCTTTAAATAAACATATTTTTAGAGCAAAAACAAAATATATATATATATAGTTTATAATGTATCACATATATTTTCAATCACTTAGAAATGGCAAGCAGAGTCCATCAGCATCAGTCAGCTAAGTGACGCTTTGTTGTAGCCTCCTTCACAGCATAGCAGGACTTTTAAACAGAGAAGAGAAGCAAGTATCTCATTGGCAGTGGTCATGGACTCTAAAATATTAATTATATTCTTTGCCTTTCAAACTGTCTTCTTATGACCCCATTTTATCCCAAATACTCAAATAATTTTGGAGCCGACATTAATCTAAAAATATGTGCCACTGAAATTAATGCATTACCAGATAATAGGAGTCCAAAGTATCTCAAACTTAAAGAAGGAGTTCCCTAGAGTGATAAACTCCACCAACCACTCACAGCTAATTTATTTGAGATGTATATACACAGTTCAAATTTTATAATATCCCAGCAGAACAAGGCAATCTTAACCTTGACTGGATTATTATAATTTCCAAATTGGTTGCCCATCTTGCTTTGTGCCTTAGGGAAGTTTGTATCAAATGCATTGTTAGAAGAGAAAAAACCTCTGGAGTGGGATTTGCTTTGGTGAAAATGATGAAAAACGAGGAGGGCATTAGAGCTTCAGTAATGTATTTTTAAACTATACAACTGACAGCTGTAATCTTGACTAAGTCAGTCATTGAAACCCTTAAGCGGATGCCTAAACTGCTCCTTTCATGGCATCTCCTCCCTTTATGTGGAGGTACAATGTTGTGAGCATCCTCAACAGTCAGTCTGAGCCTGTATAAAGATATGATGGATGTACACCATGCTACTGACTTTGTATTATTTATATTTTATATTGTGCATATTCAAACACTGCCCAAATCTAATTTAATGTTCTGTGTTCTCCATGCACTAAAAAAAAATAAAAACCCTTATATGTTATCTTTCTCCACATTTACATGTGCACACAGCTACCTTTGAGAGTCTGCTTTGCTCAAACAGTCCCTGGTATCACCAAGGCCTTTCTGCTGGTATCACAGGATGCCTCTTACAAACAAGAAGTTACCAGCAGCAGTGTTTTAGTGCACACATATTAATTTCTATCACTCCTGTAGCTGTTGTAGAAAATAGCAACGGTCAGGCAGTTAAGTTTCTTAGCATCTCTGTAAATACATACACATAAACACTTTTTCACAGGTTTACAAGGCTTGCAGAGTTAGGGGAATCTGATAAACGCATGCATCTGCCTTGCAGTTAAAGACTTTCTGCATTTGCAAAAGGGTGGGAGTCTGGAGGACTGGGAGTTGCTTTTAATTAAACAAACTAATTTCATGGTTGCTTATTCATACGAGCAGATGCATGTAACTGCCAATGCTACTCTCAGAAAAGTGTTATTATTTAAGGGTTCCCAGCCCACCGGGCAATCTACTGATGCCCATCATTTAAATATATGAAAACGCATCCTGCAGAACCGCAGCAGCACGTTCCAGGAACAACAGGCACAGGTGCAGAAGGACAGGATTTGCAACCTGTCCCCATCAGGAGGAGGCACAATGCTGAAACATTTTAAAAACGGCTTTGGCATGGCAATTATGTATCCCAGGGTACCAAGTCAAACCTTGGGTTCACAGTGCATCATCGGTCCTCACCATGTGCAGTCAGTGGAATGGAGACAGAGCCTGCAGATACCTCTACAAACGCGGTGAGAGCTTCAGCAGGCATGGATCAGCTGAGAGTCTACTCCCAGGGTTATTGTCCAAATCTATAAAAGGCGATCTATACTATAATTTGCTTCTGTTGAATTTTAAACTATGTAAGCTAAATTGCTACAAACAAGCATGTGGAACCTCTTGCTCCCCTTAAAGCCAGACTTTCAGTATAGCTCAATTCAATTAGGAGGAGCCTTTCTTAACTAAGTCTGTCCACAGCAATTTATATTGCTTTACCTTAACCAACGTAGTGAACAAGTGTAACTTTGTGTGCAGCCAAATCCCATCTCAAGTCTGTCGTTATCACTGATCAGAAAGCAGCAACATATTTCTAAATGAGTACTTCATGTAGCCCTTTGCCAATTATAGCTTTACCAATGATTGCCTTTACCATAAGAAGAACTTTAATTTTATTATATATCTTTACCAAAATTTGAAAGATGCCTATTCAATAATTCTTAATAATATACACTCTGAACACATGCAGATAAGTTCTCCACACAACCTCACCTGGAAAGACCAACTACTAAATAGGTCTTTACCTTGACTTTTTTTGGACACCTATGACAGTCACAAAAAGTTAGCAACATTTTTTTATATATATATATATATATACA
>NW_010155784.1:0-3835 GCF_000699245.1 Pterocles gutturalis | reverse complement strand
TCCAACTCAAACTATTCTATGATTCTACACAGATGCAAAAGCTCTGGCAAGAACTACCACAAAACACACCTCTCGAGCACTCACTCAACCCATGAGAAATGCAAGAATCTATTTGTTTCACACCTATTAGAAACTCCAAGGGGCAGCTGTGACAGTTGCGTTCAGGTGACTTGTTGTAATTTGACCCTGCCATGAGGCCCTGAAGCAATAGTAGGGAGATAAAAGAACCATCTGCCATTTTTGCCTACATTTAGGATGGGGTTTTTTTGGAGTCTTTCACACAACAGACTAAGGATCAGAGTTTAGCTGGTTTAAATACATGGTTCCAATAAGAGAGTTGGTGAACAAGTGCAAGCCAAGACAGCAATCCCATCAAAAACCTTCCAAGTAAGATGTCCAGACACACACAGCTACTACAGTTGTTGGATGAAATTTTACCTACTCAATAGAACGCCAAACTGTTTGAAATAACAACCCGGCATCCACAGAGTGACTAGATGACCAAGATTAGTCTCTATAAAATAACCACTCGGAAGATCTTTAGCAGTCCAAAGAAACGTTTTTCCTGTTGGAGGATGTGAATAGGTTTACAATCATCTGGACTGTCACGTTAATTGACTCTGCCTAAGCAAAACTACTATTTTAGCCTTTTCCTTAGAGTTGCAGATCTGAACAGTAATATAGAGTTAATCAACACAGCTATACAGGGAAATTGTTGTTGCTGTTTTTAAAACATACTCTGATGTTTTAATAAGCCTTACTAATTTGATTGATACAGCTAAAAATCATTATGCTGTATGTTTGGACTTCCAGATTTTATTTCATTGGATATTTTATGACATTTCATTCATGTAAACTAAGATGATAACAAATTAATACAATAATCAAATTATGTTTTAATGGATGCTAGAAGTGGCTGCTAGGCTGACACTACTCCAAGTTCTCTTACTCAGTAACCCAGAAGTAATAATTTTGGATTAAGTCCTCCAATTTGCACCACTATCAGGATGAGAAAATAAGAGAAAACAGATCTGTACTGCAACCAAGTGCATATATTTGAAATGTATAATCTTAAATGTACGATGTGTTCTCTCAAGATAGCTTATCTGAGTTCTAGAAAAAACACAACTCTTATGGAGAACAACAAAAAGAAGCAGGGGGATGATGACACCTAATAAAATCCAAGTGCAAATCTGAGGTCATCTCATCAAATTATTTCTGGGATGCTTCCAAATCATGGATTGCTTTTAACATTTGAAACCACCTCCAATTATTACATGTTATCATTGTGATCCTCCTTGTGGTTTCAGTGACAGGTTTTGGGCTCAGTCACTAAATGATTTAAAGAATTGGCTCTGCAAACAAGATTTGTAGAAAATACTAAGCTCCCATTCTAGTTTTCCAGACTAGTTTAGATGCTTGTTAGTAGTTCCGTATGTGAGGCGTTGAGTATGAAACCACTCGCCTGACACCTAGTTCTTGTAATCTGAGCTCATGACAGAGCACTTCCCTGAAGAGCACATGGAGAGTTCACTCGCTCAATGCCTGGGAAAAATCAGATGCTTAAGTTCAAATCATCCCCACAGGAAGATCTTTTACAACAGCATCAGCATCCAACTGTTCCTTGAAACAGTGGCTACAACAGGCTCCTCTTGGAAGTACAGGGGTAAGTCGATTTTGAGTTAGCTCAGCACCGCAAAAGCAAAATTTCAAGACCCATCCCTTCAAGTCTTATAGTATTGCAGCAGGGAAAGCTGCACCTAGGATATAGGACTACATATATACATATGTGTGTGTATATATATGTGATGGTGGGATGTCTGGCTGTTAGAGAAGAAGTCGCCACTTCTTCTCTCAAAGGCACCGTTTCAGAAACCCTGGTTAAGACAGTCCTCAATAGAGGAAGGCTCACTAAACTGCTGGACACAACAGACATACCTAGCCACTGTATGCAAAACAAAGCAATAAGCAAGCAGTCTTATTTGGTATGTGCTGCGAGCATGTGGTGTGGAAAAAAAATGTAAAGTGAACACGAGTCATACAGAGCTGGTCTCGAAATCAATGAAACTGTTCACATGCCTGCTAATCTTCACTCCTAGAGCTACACAGGCAGTATCCTTTCCCCTACAATGGGGGCCCTGGAATGGGGGCAAGAACTTCAGTGGGGTTCCCTTCTCCACTTCTGATACTCCATCTAGATCACCTCTGGTGAAGTATACTTTCCATCCAGAGGCCAGAAAACTGAAAGGGCGTTTGCACATTAAAATTCCTTATGAAACCCAGAAATTTCTCTCATATCATCACAAGGTACTCAAAAAAGTTAATCCAAGAAATACTAAACAACAACAAGCTTGGTTAAGAGGAATTCAAGGTTGCCTGGCAGCTCCTCATAAGAGGACACAAACTCCAATTAACACACCAAGTAAGAACGATGCTTCTCAGGGTGATGATGGAAAGGAACACCTTCAAGGCTCCATAACCGTGTGGTACAAGAGGCATACACAAAAGCCATATTTCATTACCTTGTGGTGTTTGCATCTTGGCACCCATACTTGCCATTTGCAGATATACTAGTTTTACAAGATCTCAAAAAGGCAAAATGAACCTTCATCCACCTTGAAAGGACTAAGCAAGCCTTAGGCAAGTTGTACACTAAGTGTTGCTAGTCAGTGAAGTTTATAGTCCACTGCAGGAAAGCACACAAGTTTTTTCTACAGCATTTGTGTAATAGGATCTCAGAAAATGCTCCCCTTGCAGGATAAAAGCAGCTCTGTCTTGCGGGCAAGGGGAAATGGTTCTCACAAACCCAGCCAACAAGAACCTCAGAAAAGACTGCCTGAGTAAGGATCCACTTCAGGTTCTTTCCATCACACTGGTTTTTCTGTTTAGGAAAGATACCCTCTTCTTCCTCTCCAAGTGATCTCTGAAAAGCTCCACCACTCACCTTTGTCTGCTCTTTCCTGAGTTGCTTTAATAATGCTACGTCATCCTGGGCCTTTTCCCTCTCTTCTCTGAGAGTTTTCACCACATTGGAAGTCTGAGCGATACAGTTTTTGATGATTCTCTCTCTGCTGGTGTGAGCATCCATCAACTAAGCGTGGAGAGAAAGACAGTCACAACAACTAGTTCAGCAGAGAATAAAAACCTCCAAGTTACAAGTTTAAGAGACTTTCCGAAGTCAAGGTATTGCTGCGCCTAAAGAAATCCCCTTGACTCTATAATCCAGGTGTTGGAAGCAACACTGCTTTGAGCAGCAGCTACCAACTTGATGAAAAGTCAAAGATACACACAAGGAGGAGTCTTGTAGAGTAGCACAAAAGCATGCTAACATCCATTTTTAAAGGAAGTGGACTGGGCTACGGCCAGCCACTAAAGCCTGAAGTATACCTCGAAGGATCAGTATTAAAGACCAAATAAATTCCCCATGTGGTTTTAAACTGAAGTAGCTGTTACATGTGGGTGGTTTAGCTGCATAGAGAAGTCGAGCATGCCAGTTACGGGTACATAAAGCACGATATATCAAGGCAGTGGTTTCCCTAGAAACTGAGGATGCCCTAACTGGCCACTGCACATACTAAAACATCAGGAAGTGAGCTGAAAGTCGAAGGAGTGCACACTCACAGACTGGTACAGCTCTTTACACGTCTGGCTGGCATCAATTTTCCCCACAAAGGAAGCTGTTGGAATTGTAGTGTTTAATTCGTGGACAATTCTGTCATCGATTGTCCTCATCACCCTGAGCAACTCCTGTATTAAAAATAAAATAAAAATCTTTGTTTACATCTCTGAGAAAAGCTTACTGCAACAAAAAAAAAAAAAAAGTATTTTAATAGAA
>NW_010155783.1:0-3530 GCF_000699245.1 Pterocles gutturalis | reverse complement strand
AAAACTTTTGCTTTAATACAACAGTTTTGTTTCAATCAAGCAGAACAAAAACATCCACAAGTTTTCACAACCTTTCACAAAAGGTATTTTAGCATTTTTTTGCCAGCTATAATATTCTCTCAGGGCCTCCCCTTTCTCTATCAAAGCCACTGCAACTCCCTCCCTACTACCTGCACAAGTGTAGCCCTCCTACTGTATACATGCACTCCTCGTTTGCTCAAGTCTTCTTCCATCAACAATGACCCTTCAAAACAAGGGTCTATATGCAGACGTTCTCTCGTACCTGTGAGCTAGGTGTCTGAGATCTCGTTAGCATTGATGGAGCTTGAGCTAGTGGAGTCTGGAGAATGATTCAATTGTCCTAATGTGCTTGCCTGTGTTAGAGAGAACTAAAACATTTGCTTGACTCTAGTAGTAGTGTCTACAATGTGAGTTCAGACATTCAGCTCACCTACATAGTCATTTAGGAGTCAAGATGACTAAAAGTAGATATTTGAGTTTGGAATTGAATCGCGCCCACACATGTAACAGCCCCAAACCTAGCACTGCACATCTATCCATCACTGAAATTCCTCTCTGCTTGTGGCCAATTCCTGCTCATTTTGCCTCTTTCTTCGTTCTGAGGGTGTCCACACTGGCAAGTTGTTGAAGCTAAAATTGCTGCACTACTGCTTGAGAAAGGGGAAGCAGCAGTTGTCTGAGCACAGAGGAACCTATAAATCCTTCTGGAGAGGCCACAGTGAAATTGGAACCCTGAGCAGCCACTTCAGCCAGCTCTCAGAGCTGTTGGAAGGTGGTGGCTTCTTCAGAAGAAAAGTGTTTGAGGCACTTATAAAGGACAAGTTTTGCTTCTTGAGCATAATGGCAAAAACTATGCCAATAAACATTTTTCCTTTATATTATGACTGGTTCATGCTTTATACCATGTTCAGTTTGGGCTAACAATGCAGCTTTCCAAGATGTCAGCAATTATATATTGTAATCCCTGATAAGTGTCAGCCAGTAGGCGAGCAGCTACAGGGGGAAATAAAAACCATCTCTCTCCCGATGCATGGCCTAACGAGTAAGTGCATTGACAGAGCAGCTTGTTCACCTCCTGCCACCCTTTCTGAAATGTGGCTGGTAACAAAAACTGTGACGTATTAATGGAGGTCTCTGATGAACAGAGGGGACCACAATAACCCAGAGGGTTCAAGGGGGTACTAACAAGTCCTGAGCTACCATCTCTTAAATGGACGGAGTAGTGTCCCTTCCTAACTCCAGCTGTCTTCTGCTGCCCGAATGTTATTTACATGTTTTATTAAGAACCACTAGCATTTGAAGGCAGAGGTTTTTCTACAGCACTGGAGGGCTGGGTGGAGGATTAGAAAAGATATCCAAGAAGGACACATGAAGGTCAGCTAGAGACTGACAATTCTGTCAGGATGGCCAAAGATGTTTAGCACTTGCTTTAAATAAACAGCAAGTTTGAGGTGGCTGCTAAAGCTTGTCACGTATGCCAAAAATACCATCCAAGTCAGTCTCACACGCTTTCTCTGTCGCTTGGCAAAACCAAATTTATTTAGCAGTAACAGGAGTCCCTATACAGCTTCACTTCTAATTTACCAGAGTCCTTAGACACACTGAGTGTATTCCCAAACCATCTAATTTACTTAGCTGTCTGTAAAGTGTGATCAGTAGTTAGACACCTTACACCATCAATGCTGGACTCTATGTTACGTTTGCAATCAACATGTAAATGTTGAATGTCTGGTTCAACTTAATGCAAAACATTGTGTTTTGGGCTAATAATCTGTTCTTAGGAAAATGAACAGGGACACTATGTTGAGAATGAGAATAAACAGGCGAGAGGGTGAGCTTGTGGATAGAGGCAGGTGAGGAGAAGGGGTGAGGAGAGAGGGGAGAGAGAAGGCAGTAGAGTTGGTGGACCTGAGTTGGACAGGCAGAGCCACTAGTCCCAAGGCTTGAGGTGGGCCTGTGGGCTGAGTAAAGGGTCAGCTCATTTGGCTCATAGAGGATCTTGGCATAGTGCAGCAGCCTCCTCTGCCTGCTATGAGAGAAATGAATGCATCACCCTCTTCTCACCACGTGATTTCTTGTGGATGGCTGGAAGCCTAACATTTCTTACAGTGTGGCATGTCCAGCCAGAGTGCTGGCCTTAGCTGTCAAGTTGTGGTAATGAGCATAGACTCCTTTCATCGGGTGTCAAGGCTTTGCCTTAATTATTCAGGGAAAAGAATTACATTTTTTAAGCAACTGCCCAGACTGGAGGCTTCCCTGTACTGGAGCTTGTTGTGTAGGCAGGAAGATAGTGGTTGACCTGTGTGGTAAGGCAATAGCACTGCATCTGACAGAGAGGATCAACTTGCTTGTCTGGCGTTTTCATCTATAAGTGAATGATCAACAGCAACAGTCACTGCCATGTCACTCTTCTTCTGTGAGGAGGCAGTTATACCTTTGCTATGGATCTGGACACTGGTAAAACTGCTCTTTCCTAGGCCCATTCTTGGATGGCTCTGCAATATGTTTTCCCTAGACAGAGAGAGTGAAGACTCCTAGAACAGTAGGGGAGGGCTTGACTCAAATGATAAATAGATTAAATATACTGTGATGGCTAAATCAAATGCCCACCAATTCTAGGACACCCTGTAGTCCTCTACGGGGCTTGTGAAATAAATGGCAATGCAGTGTGAAAAACAAATGAGGGGCTTGAGGAAAATCACCCTGTGTTTTCTGCCCCTTATTTACCCAGCGAGTCTCCCCTGTGGTGAAAGGGCTCTGAACCCAGAGGCTGTGGCAGGTATCACTCCTTTATCCAGCCTGGCTCTGCTGTGTTCCCACACAATGTGTGGTAGAAAGTGCCTCCAGCCATGCTTACAATGTCCCTTGTGTTCTCCTTCAGAGAATCCGGTCTCTGCTGACCTCCTACATTCTGGACAACACAGGATATTTCAGAGCCAAGACGTTGGTTTGTGAGAGCAGGAGACTTTTAGGAGAGTGGCCTCAGCAGGGACCTCCTTAAAGTGACTTTCTGCTTGTAGAGACAATTCAGAGAACAGGAATCCACCTTGGTACTTTCCTCCTCTGAGACATTCTTCTAAGAAAACATTTCTCACTGCCAAAACATATTGCCATGATGACTTGTCTGTTTCACTTTATGTTTTTTGGATGATGAGCCATGGCGATTTCCTCTCACAATTGAATAGCACAAGACAGTTCTCCACTGAGCACCTTTTGCCTGCTTTAGTGATACAGGTACACTACTACGTGTGAGATGCGTACTGGGTATATTTGATAGTCCTCACTCAGTTGTCCCAGTAAGCTGACCATCTAGCTGTGCTTCTCTCCAACTTTACTGTTCAACATTACAGGACACTACTGTGGTGTAATAGCTTGAAGAAAGAATTGTTTTTCTTAGGCCTTTGCATGAGATTCCTTGAACTTTGGCTGGAATTGCTTAGGAGTATATGTAAAGTTGGCTGGGACTTGGCCTGTGTTGAGAACTGGTCATGGAATTCAGGTCAGGTCAG
>NW_010155782.1:0-4072 GCF_000699245.1 Pterocles gutturalis | reverse complement strand
TTTTTTTTTTTTTTAATCAACTGTCATCTTTACCAAGTCACTTTCCACCTGCTGCTTTTTTGAAAAATTAAAATCCTTCCCACTCTGTTCAAGTCAGTTACCAAGATTCAAACCCATGGTGCCAAGATAACGTCTGTTACATGGCTGACAATGAAAAGAACAACGTGAAGAGAGCAACAGGTAACTTGTAGTACTTAGCAGATTGGTTTTGTGGGGTTTTTTTGAAAATTAAAATATATTCATTTATATTTATTATTTATTTATTGTCTGGTGATGACTCTTAGTTTTCTACTCATTTTTCAAAGCCAAATGTTCAATGTATTTAATGTCCAATTTAAACTCAAGTTTTTCCACAATTAAAATTATTATGATTAATTAATGAAAATCTCTTAGACATTAATACCTTAAAAATATGTTTTCAGAAAACAGCTTAATTACCTTAGGTATTCAACTTCTAAAAATATTTAGGCAATACTGTGTTCAGTGCTGCTAGGCCTGTGTGACATTGATGAGAGCTTCATTTCTGGAATACGATAGGATGCCCTTAAACCCAGACCTTCTAACAGTCCACATTAAAGGTCTCTTAATCTAATTCCCAGGAATTTTGCTTCATGCTTGTAGCCCTGCCACCTGCCCCTGTCTCCTCCCCACTATGTGTCTGAAACCTGTCTCCGTATGAAGGGCTTGAGGAGAGGAAGCCCCATGGTTTGCTCGTCCTGGCTTCCCATCCATCCGCCCTTCACTTGCTGCACCTCTGAACTACAGTCCCGTGATGGAGGGACACAACAGCTTCACCGGGCAGGGGTGGCTCTACCAGCACTACCTGGCCAGCCGGGGGACAGGCTACAAAGACAAGGTGCACACAGGAGAGACAAAAAGGCATTGTAGGGCTGAAAGTTATCTCACCAACAGTCACCATAGCCATAGTGTTATAGTTTAGCTTCTACCATTAAGACCTGGGCCCCGGAGTTAAATGGATTTCATCAGGTTGGCTGGAATAGTAGGATTTTAAGAGCTGTTTGAATTTAAATGCCATTTTGACTGATGGTCTCAAAATATCTAGGACCTGTTGCACAGCAACCGTCAGCACCAAGAATAACTGGTACAGTCACTAATGGGCACCCCCAGAGACCTGGATTTGCCAATCAAGTGCAAAGAAAACTGAAATATCTGGAGTGACTGGCGCTTTCGAAAACAAAGTCCAGATGTAGATTTAAGGTTTTAAATGCTCTAGTTTCATCCATTTAAAGATTTTCCAGACTTGTGGCTGTGGATATGAAAATGCTTCTCATCCATTATTATCAGCACTCTTGTTTTTCATGTTTCTTATTGATTATAAGCCTAAGTAACTTGTAAATCAACAGCAACTCCATTTAAATCCTTCTGGCTTTGTAGTGTTCTGAGTGGTCTAAGACAAAATAAAATACTGTCTAAATGTCTTTCTTTAAATTTATAGAAATATATATTTTTATACCTACACATATATAAGGATTTCAATTTAAGCTAAACAACTCATAAAATCTTGATGAAATAACTGTAGATTTTAATATCATGCAACCATGATTTTATAGAAGTTATAACACAGCTTTTGATACCTATATAACTTTTGCTATGGAACTAATATGGCTGTTCACATGCATCAACATTAGACACCTGCTATCAGTAAAGTCAAGTAAGTTGGTTGTGTTAACCAGGTAGGAGCAGAACTTCAGTATAGACCTTATTCGCCTAAAAAAATAACTCTTAGAAATCCTCTGTCAAGTGAGGTAAAATCCGCACATTGTACAATAAGCAGAGATAAATTAGGATCTTCATTAATTTCTCTTGCTAATGTTTTATCACTGCTAAGATTTCTCTATAACAAGTAACTTCCTTATATGCTTTTTGTTTAGCAGCTTTCCTTCTAAAAGTTCAAAATATCACTTGGATCACATGTACCACTCTTGTGAAAATCCATCCTTCTGCAAAACTAAGGGTTGGCAGCAAGACTGGTGTATTTTGTTGGGTTTTTTTAGACAGATTGAAAAAGCCTCACTTCCCTTCTTATCCTTCAAATCTTACTACCATTGACTATTTAGGTTAAGGCTAATGATAGTCAAGACACAAGTAGATATATGTAGTATGAACACATTTAGATTGTAAATTAGAAGAAATTAGAAGAAAATTTCCAACCTACAGGAAGCTAAGATTCCAAAATGGACTTACAATAGGAGTAATGGGGTAAATAACGGCACCTTATTACTTTACAAAAGAGATTTCATGGCTGCCTATAAAAGGGAACTAGACTGAGTGACTCAAAAAAGTCACTTCTAATCCTATGTTTCCAAATTCCACTTCTTTGTTTGGGTCGGAGGTGTGGCAGAGAACGGTTTATGTAGAAAAGTGAATCATTAATATCATGTCAGATTTTAAAAGGAAAAATAGGGTAATGTGTTTATATTGTCAGCCATCTAAACATAAATATGGAGGAGAGCAGTAGGAGAATGTACAAGACTAGGTTCAATTGCAAATACAGTAGAGTAAAAATGATGCAGTGGCTTTTATTATTTCATGCCTGTGAAGTGCATACCTATACTATATTGGTCTTATAGAAAGAAATTTTAATAGTACTGTCTAATTTATATGCAGCTACATTAAGTTTCTATACAGGCGAGCAGGCTTCCTAAATTATATGTATTAATGGGGAAAGATGGGAATCTTCTGTAAGGTGACTACAACCACCTAAAACAGGGCAGCAATCTGACTTCTGACACGGATGGTCTGAATAGCCCCATAGAAGTGCTTTCCTTCTGTCATTGACTGTAGAGCACTAATTTAGTCTTCCAAACTGGGCACCTACATATGAGAGTGGAAATAATTCTGCTTCATTTTCCTAAATAAAATCTATAGAGACATGCGTAAGGAAAGCCCCTGCCCTGAGGATTTTATGATGAGAAGGCAGAGTTTTTCAAATATTTTGCTACTTTATGGGAAGGTTGTCATTTCCAGTATGGCTCCAATTACTCTTTATCAAGTCAATTAAACCTGCACAGTGTTATAATAAACAATACATTTCTGTGCAAGTATCTTTGTATCAACATCATTATATGCACACTTGAGATGGAATGAACATGTAGTTTTATATATTTTTGAAGTGCAGATGTAGTTTTATTTTCTCTTGCAATTACCAATTTTGAATGTAGTCAAATAATGCAAATAAAGCAACTAATGCATGTTACTATTACAGGACCAGAGTTATAGTTTATTAGTATTTGTTCCTTCTTCAATTAAAAACTATTTTAAGCCCCATTTCCTAAGAAGTAGCATGATATTAAAAACGGCTTGCAAGTTAAATAGCTGCCTGTCTTTATTTTTAGCTAACTACCACTAAAAGGGTAAGATGAAAAAGGTTTTCTTTGTTTTGCTATGTATTACTTGGTGAAGAATCAGATATATCAAGGCCTATCAGAGATATTTTAGTCAAGTGCATCCTACAAATTATGTTGTACTTTATACAACAACAGAGGAGGAACATATATTAAAATTATATGAGGTAAAGTCACAGAGACAACAGTAAAATACAGGTAAGTCATCTAACTTTATTTCTAATTTGTTTTTTCAAATTATCTAGATACTAACTCAATTAATTTTCATAGGTAAGTGTTTATTCTGAACTTGCTTATGTGCCTCTTCAGTAGGATTTCATGCAAAGTTTGCTTGCTAGACACCATAAAATACCAAATAACTGTAAGGGAAACAAAATTCACTATTGACTTATGTGAATGTCATTTACACCTTTGTCTAGTTGTGTTGTCTGACACACAGTGTTGTTTATCTGCACAAAAATTTATTTTTCTTCTTTCTTGTTCCATAATGGGAAAGCAGACCCTAGGTCCAGAGCTCAGGAGGGAATGGAATTTCCACGCTGCAGCACTTCTCTGAAATCACTCTTGGGTTGTGAATCTCTCCTGCTCTGCTGGTAATGGAATCCCACACACAGCCAATCTATACTAATGATTTTAGTTGCCTCCAGCACCACTTATGACTAAGTGCAAAACCCTCTCTTCTACCTCACTGCCCCCCCACGCTGCTG
>NW_010155781.1:0-3703 GCF_000699245.1 Pterocles gutturalis | reverse complement strand
GTGGGCAGTTCTTCATTCTCCCAGTCCTTACCTTATAAACAGTGGAAAGAAATAGTGCACAAAGTTCACATAAATAAAAATAAAAATAAAAACAATGATTAAATATACACTCATATCTGTGCAACTGAGGAAAATCAAGCTGACCATTGCTGAATTGCTTTGAGTATTAAATAGTGTGTAATTAGGAAAGAAACAAATAGATGAGGAAATTGCATTTTAATGCCTTTCTCTGTTAATAAATAATAGATATGACAATCAGAGTAGCTATGGAGCTCAGACACATGGGAAAATGAAAGGCAATGACAGGAATGAAGCTATGATCTCCTCATTATTAGCAGTGATTGTGCACATTAGCATGAGTGTGTGGGAAAGCTGTATGTTCTTTTTCTTTTAGCAGTGCACTTTAGAAAAAAGTGAGTCTGATTAGTGATTGTTTAAAGTCAAGTGCAACAAAAATGACTGAAAATTCTTCCAGACTTTTCTCCCCTAATAACAGAAACCTTATATATTCACAGCAGTGGAACACGAGCTGCCAGAAGATAATAGGTTGAAGGGAGATTTTCATAGTGCCTAACTCCAGACACCTAACTTTGGCACTTACATTAGCATCACAGGCTTCCTAGATTCCCTGTGTAATTAATGGAGATAGACAGGGTCCTCCAGAGGGTAATTCAGAGTAAGAACCTAACCAAGGTGACCTGAATTGTTCTCCACAGGAGCATCTCTCTCTGACTACAGAGGGAGTTCAGGTCATTTCCCAGTCAACTTCTCTGGATCATTAAAATGCCTAAAGTTAAAATCCTTGAATATCTCCCCCTTCCCCACCCTAGATGATCAGACACTGAGCTGTAGGACACAGAGCAGCAGCGTGCACCGGCCTGCAAACACATGAAAAGGAGCAAGAGGGCAAGTCTAGGGAAGGGATTTGGAGCACAACTTTCTGCAGGGGACCAAGTGAATTCCCAGACTAAATTCTGTTTTCTTTGGGTCTTATCTTCATCTAAGAAAGAATAAACCAGAGAGATTAATTGAAGCCTGCCTTGAGATTCCTGTTGTTAGGGGACACGGGGAGAGAGACTGTTTTGGAAGTCAGATACTCTACAGGGATGCCTGGGATTCCTGGGGACAGATGGCATCTGGGGACCCAGCCGTGTGCTGCCAGCTTGCTGTGCCAAACCATCTGTGAAAGAGAGATTCCTACAAAAAATTTTCCCTTCATCCATTAAATAAAATCTATGTCCCAGACAAGGATCTCAGGGACTGTAGAATCTATTTGTTTGTGTACCCGTTTAAAACACACATATTTCTAATAGAGGCAACCAAGAGTTGAGGACATTTCATTTGGTAAACAAGCTTACACAAGATGCATTCTCTGAAACCATTTACAGTTTGTTCCTGTAACTGTTGTAGCACCGTGTTTAATTTAGGGCATCTGTAAATGCAAGTGAAGACATCCTAAAAGGACCTGGGGATTTTCTTCCCTGGGAAGTATTCAGAATTTACTTGCCAAGTGCTGCAATCAGCAGCATTTGCTTTGCCCATATATTGCTATGAAACACAGGGATAAACCAGCTCTGGCAGGGATGATGGAGCATTCTCTAGAGAAGGCATAAAATAGAAAAATCTGCTCAAATCTCGCCCACCATTCCCTTTTAGTTCAATTGCAGAAGCTCCCTAGAGCCCTGTAGGCCATTTCTATACTGCTACTTCAGCAGCAGTGCCAAGTTCAGATCCAGCTTTGCCAGTTAAGCAGCTTGAGAGAGTTGCATCTGCATTACCTTAGCCTGTCTCTGGCTCTCATTAGCTATGTCCCCTCTGTCCTTCAGTTGGAGCAACTTGATCTCTCCAGATAACCTACAATCCACATCTTCTACCTTTCTGACAGGCTCTCCTAGCAGACACATGTTCCAATCTGACTTGTCCCAGGGGCCTTGCTTGCCTCAGCCTATTAGCATACATGCAAAATATGCCACTCAGGAAGCCTGGTACTTGCAGAAATGTGGACAAGGTCCATGATGGTCATTTTAGAGCACCTGGTTCGTTCTGTGCTCAGATCTCACATACTGGGAGTTGGAGGTCCCTTGGCTCTTTCTCTGTTTTTGTCATCAAGAACCACTCTAGTGTCCCTGGGTGGGAGACATCCTGCTTAAACCAGTGACAAACCTTTAGGAAATTGTCCCGTATGACCAGATTACATCCAGAGTCTTCTCTTAGCAGTGAGAAGGGACAGGCCTCTGCAGTCTGATCTAGCTTCCACCACTGGCAAGGTACCAGCCTGGAGAGACAAAAGCCACTGTCAATGTTACAGCAACAGAAGGATACAATCAGTCATGTTCTCTTCCTATACAGAGGACATCAAAGATATTGTTATTTGTTCAGTGTGCTTGACCTGAGGGTTGCTTCATCTCTGACAGACCTTCCTTGAGAAGGGAAGAATGTGCTGAAGTGATTTTAAGGGATCCTGGCCATCTGGAAGCTTTGTGGGTCTTCATTAGAAATCTCTCACTAATAGACTCACTGAAATCTCCTGATCTCTGCTCTTGATCCATGGAAAAATTCTGTCTTGAAGGCTCATAAGGACACAGGTTTTTGTGCCTTGGGGCACAAAGTAGATGCTGTTTTCAAGACCTGACTCTCAGGCTCTAACACTTAACTATATCTATCTCACCCTTAATGGCATTTCTTGGGGATCAAGGTCTTCCTTTCTGTCTCAGCAAATAAAGACAGCTGGAACATATCTGGGGTGTGATAGTTCTGGCTCTTAAGGTAGGTCATCCTGAATTTCTGACTCTTGAACATCTGCGTTCTCCTCATCTTGATCTTGACCTGGTCCTAGAAGATGCTTCTTTCTTTCCCTCAAGATATTTAATGAGAACCATGCTGTCTCTGGTGTCCAGTGTAGCTGTCCAGCTCCTGTAAAACTAGAGTGGTCTCTGAGAAATGAAAGACCTAACCCCTAAACGTGATAGAGGATGAAGTAGCTGAGCAGTGGAGGAGGAGACACAAGAACAGTGGCATTTAGTAGGACTGCATGGCTGAAGGGGTATCTTTGGAGGAGAAACAAGCTAGTAGGGTAGCAGTCACTTCTGTACTACTGATGAGGAGAAGACTCTGAATTAAGAGTAACTACCAAGGCAACCAGCTTCTTCACTCCAGACTGAAAGGGTAACACAACACATGACTTCATATCTAATCTAACGTGATTACATAGCTATGCCAATAGGTTTCCCTTCAGGCTGCCATCCCAGGAAGCCTACTTGTAACTTCAGTTTTGAAATGTCAGAGTAAAACATTCTTCTGCTGTAACTGTCCATTGACTAAGGTGATCATTCTCTTGGATGTCACATCTTTAGCCTGCCTTCACTCTCTTTAAACATAAACACTCCATAGCAGAGAACTGCCTATCTTTTATTTTTTTCCTTTTTTTAATATTTTTTCATGATTTTTTCCCACTGCAGGTGAGACAGAAATAATATAGATAATTGTGGTGGGTTAGCCCTCACCAACACTCAAATGCATACCCAGCTTCCCATTCACTCCCCCTCTCAGCTGGGTAGGAAGAGAAAAAAGGGTAATAAAGCTCATGAGTCAAGATAAAAACAGGAATATCACTGGTATTACCATCACAGGCAAAACAGACTCAAATAGTGCAAAACAAAACAAAACAAAACAAATTAACAGAATCATAGAATCATAGAATGGT
>NW_010155780.1:0-4062 GCF_000699245.1 Pterocles gutturalis | reverse complement strand
AATCTCTAACATTCTGTGATTCTGTGGTAGTAATTAATCATATTTTATGGCAGCTTTTATGCCAGGAGGTGGCCTAGTGGCAGATTTGGAGTTCAGATCAAATCCTGATTTCTAGGGTTTGCTGTGAATACTGGGATTATTCTCTCTTCCCTTTAATGGGAAACGCTTTTAATTCTTTGTAATATTTTTTTCTTCATAATGAACCTTCTAGTTATAGAATACTTGATATTACTTGCATAATTGAAAATTTTGGTTATTGACAGCTAATATGGATCATATTCTGAACTCTGTTTCCTCTTGCTTTTTAACAAATCTTGCTTTTTGTCTTGGTCCCTTTAGAATATTTGTTCTTGGTTGATTTCATAACCAGCTTTCATCCTGGTGTGCTTGTTGGATGTAGACTGCATTCTATACCTAAATGTGTAGTTCTTTGTTTTGCTTCTAGAGCAGCATGTGACAGTCTCTGTGTATTTATGAGGATTGGTGGTTGGATGTACTGCTTTTGGAGATGAGACTTCTGAATGTTATGGAGAAAAATATGTGAGAAGTCATGATAGCAGGAAACTGAGAGGCAATTTTTTTAAACAATTGACCTCTGAAAGTGAAAAGTTAGGAAAATCAGAGTGGTTAATTAGGTAGCAACACTAAACAAAAGCAAATCTATGCAGCTTTCCTAGCCAGCTGATAGTTATTTCACAAATGAATTATGTAATATTAGCTGATGCTGTTGTTAGTCTGAAGAGAGATAAAGGACTGAGAGAATAAAGGGTGGTTCCTTCTCATGTCTAGAAGACATTTCTATTATATTCATTTTGGAAAATATTTTTTGAGCAATAGAGAAGGTAAATCTGGCACAGTGACTGTAACATTTTTGCATATTCTGCGGATAAATAGGTGTGATCCAATTTTTTGTGGATGCCAGCCTTGAAACTTCAGAAACATTTAAAAAAAAAAAAATTACTGCTTTCCACAAAGGATGGGTTGGGGTTTTTGTATTAACCAATACCAAGTTATATACATATTTGAGGCCCATTTCTTGTTCTCTTTTACTGGCTTTTTGTCTCACAAACAACAATGTTTTGGTGGGTTTTTAATGTAACTTTATGGGAACAAGAGCTTTACAATTATTTGCTTTGCTGGTGCTCAGTTCAGGCATTGGTTACTGTGGTTTGTTTTTCTTGTCTGTTTCCTCTGGACTGTGCTTTCGTTAAGAACACATGTCCTGATGAGGGGTAGCTTAGTTTTCCTTTCACTGAAAGAAGTTGGGGAACATATAGGAGTGGACAGGACGTTAAACACAAACACAAATACACAAGAGCCAGTTCTGTCCTTTTAGAAAGGAAAGGATAGAGTAGGAGGATAGACACTTAAGTGCCTTACAGCATGTTGGGTTCACATCAATAATGCGAGTGAATAATGCTATCATGTTCTGTTCAGTGTGGCATGAAGCAAGTGTTGCTCTTCTTCTCAGGAGAGACCAGACTGAGGAAGTGGTGGATGCAACTCACTCCATTCAGAAAGAAACAACACTCATCTGTGATTAGCTCATACTCCACAAACTCTTGTGTTTTGAAGTGGGCACATTTATAAAATTTACATTTGTGTTCCCAGCATCTGAAAAATTACTTATAACTATCAAATTTCCATTCAGTTGTCTTCTGCTTTCATCTTGGCTTTAAAACTGGATTCCAGGACAGCTACAGTTTTGAGACTGAATGGATCTTATTATTCTGTGGGCTACTTAGAAATAGTGTTTCTTTGCATCATACAGTAAGCAGGCAAAAGAATTTCAATCCACTTAGTTAACAGCATGTCCGGTATAGTTGGTATTTTCCATGGAGTAATAATAATAGATGGGCTATATTAGGAGCTATCCCAGTGAAGCTCAGCTTTGATTTAAGAGCAGCTATTTAAGACCATCTCTGTTTGCTTGATCAGTGTAACAATAGTACACATTGTAAGGATTTCACTGGGTTATAGGCGTACTGAAATCAAAAGCTAAAAATACCATGCATTATGTGTCCAAGAATTCAATGGATGATTCAGAAAAGTGCTTTTCTACAAAGTTCAGAGGCCTGTTGAGAAACACATCGCACTTTCCAGAGATGGGGCTACTGTTCACTAAACTGTCCGGTGATGTTAGTCTTACTGATCAAGAGTGAGAGACATAGGGCTGAGGCATCTCAGGAGTCAGTTTGGCCTTCAAAATACCATAGTTGGTAGTTAGTTTTTTTGTTTTGTCTTTTCTAATCTCTGTGAACCAATTGATACATTCAGTGACAGGCATTTCAAGATGAATCTTGATTCTTAACTACCAGTTTTCATTCTCTCAGATGATAAGCATCAGGTTTTTATGTTTCATTTTGGTTTATGACTTCAAACTTCTGGAAGACAGAAAACTACTTGTTTTACATCTAATTGAATTCCATTCCTTTAGATAAATCTCTTAGCAGTATCATATGTTATTAACTTTGTACATGGCTGGAAGATAAGTTGGAAAAATGCTCGTTGATCCAGAAATAGACAACTTGTGTCCATTTAAAAAATACTTTTTTCTAAAACCTGCTTTAAAAAATAAATTGGATCAACTATGTTATCCAGTTTGGTTTCTTCTTTGTGTGTAAGCACATTAACTAGTTTACTTTTGTTAATAAATTATAGACGTTTGTGAAATAATATACCTTTGGGAGTAACAAAGGGAAGAAGAACATACACTTCCACCTCAGCCTTACGCACTCACTTTGGAGCATTATTACAGCTGTGTAACAAGACTGAATATAGGATTTTACTTGGGAAATGCTGTGTAGCCATGGTGCCGTTATGACCTGTTCTCATCAACACTTGTAACAAATACGAAGGCAATGACAGCAGGTGTCAGGAGTGATACATAGGAGCTCATCAACTCTAAAGTAATACCTTTTTCAAACCTTCCCTCCAAAGTGAGAATGACTGCATGAGCATAAGCATAAGCATAAGCATATGCATAAGCATAGATGATATAAACCCTAAGTATTATTTTCATTGTAAAGAAAACACTTAGAGACAGTGACATGCATGGAAATTATAGAGTGAATCAATTCAAAACAGATGCCATAAAGAATGATTTGTGCAGGAAAAAAAAATGTGGCCATTCAGCACACAAGGCTGATGATATTAATGTAACTAAGTTTATAGTAGAAACAATTAGCTGAAACACCTGGTATGGTGGGAAATGTGACTACTAAAATGTAAGTTCTGAGGGAAGGTGTTTTTTATGTTTTCTTTGTAATTTCCATTTTCTTTTCTTCCACTCCTTCTTGGGAACTTTTTTTTAGGTTTTGGGAACTTCATAAAAGGTTTTTAGACTGGGTAGGAAATGTGGGCCATAGAGAACATTTAATGTTGCAAAATGGAAAAAAATATGTTTATAGTGTAAGGTGTTCAAATCATAGTGTTTAAAGTTATTGGCTAGATTTTAGGTTCACCTTTACATGAGCTGTTAAGAATTCTTCCTTTGAGTTGAAGATATTAAGCCCAACACTGAAACAGTACATGTGGTGCTAATCATATTGCAAGTTCCATGGAAGCTGAGACTTTGCCTCACCTGTGTGCCTCCATGTTTTCTAAGAAATGGAAACTTTGTGGCTCATGTAAGCTTATTGAAACATGAGAAAATTCTAACTGAAGGAAACAGAAAATTTAACTAGAGATTATATGAATATGCTTTTTTTCATGAAAATGTCAGGATGATGCTATTAGTACAGCTGGAATTTTCCTGCAGATTTATTAGATGATTTGCTATAGTAGTTTGACTATCCAGGTGAACAACTTTTAATTTAGTAAAAGTCTTCCTTGAAAGAAGTAATCTTAATATGTGCAGTGACCTAGTCTGTTGGAGGCTGTATCTGAAACTTAGAAGGACATTTGAGAAGACATACTGAGGGAAAATAAAGACTGCAGCATGAATGAATAATTAGGTTCTTCAGCTGTGTATTTGAATCAATGCCATGAAAATAAGGCATCCAACAACATTGTGACAAATAATAGCGGTCACTTTACAGTATAATGGCCTTCAAAAATGTG
>NW_010155779.1:0-3947 GCF_000699245.1 Pterocles gutturalis | reverse complement strand
TCTCTAACACTCTGTGATTCTGTGAAATCAAGTCCTCCGTCTCCTCCCAAGCACCCGTAGCAAGTCTCTACCAGAGGCAGGCCAGCAGCCCTTTCAGCATCTCAAAGTGACCACATGTCCCACACAGCACCTGGGGTAGGATGTTGGTTTAAAAAACATAGGATAACCCCAGGGAGGGATAATCTGCTCCTTACGTTCCCTTCTCTTTCCACAGTAAATTTGTATTTAGGTATAACCACCTTAATTAAAGGTGTGAAATGAATTTTAACATGTCCCTTAACTAGTTTTTAATAATTTTAGTTTTTACATAACTTTAGAGCACAGATATTCTTTCCCAGATAAATGCAAAGATGCATATAAGTATTTTCGTATAACACATGGACAGATTTACTTAATAGCACTACAGATATGGGTTACAACATACCTTAAATATTACTACAAATAGAACAGAACAGTACAGAAGTTGTATTACTGAAGCGTTGCAATGTCTCATGGGAACACTTGAAAGGAAAATGAAGTACAATATTCACACTTGGTATTCACAGCCTGTTCATCACACATTCCCAGAAATGTGTCCCCCTCCTTAATTAATAAGAAAGCTGAAAGAGTAGGAGGAACAAAAATGTTCTCAACTTCAATGACACTATTGGAAAATAATTATTTCAAAACTGCTTATCTGTTAAAAAGCTGGCAAGCTACCAGGATCTTGATTGCTGTAAGCAATTTTATAACTGCGCTACACAGATAAATTAAACAGAGAAATTAATTTCAGTCTCATAATAAGTCTCATCACCAAAACGACGTCTGTGCTGCAACAGAGCCTTGCGCAAAAGACTGCTGGTAGAGGATTTTGTGTCCAGACATTTAAAATCTGCCTAGAAAAAGTCCACCTCAAAACTCTAAATGCCATTTAACACTTCTTTCTAAACATATTGTTCCTAATTGTGAAATAGGAAGCAAAACATTGTGAAATTAAGTTAAAATCTTCCCAGTTTCACTTGTATTTTGCCCTCCGGATTAGAGGAAAGCTACCTGACTGCCAGGAGCCATCATTTATTCTGTTTGTTCAGAACATGCTCCTGGGAGCAGTAACAAGCATATTGCTCCTTCAAAGAACCATATTGACAATGCCACTCCCCGCCCCCCAATCTGGGGCACCTGAGAATATGTAACATTGTATGTCAGGCTCCTCTGTCCACAGACATGGTAACGATACAATCAAAAAACAAAGATCATCTGTGGGTAAAAAATGTGGTCTCCTTCCTTTATGCCACCATGCTGCCTTTTGTGGGACTCATCTTCCCACAAGATGTTTCTAGTATATCCCTAACTCCTCTGAAAAAGGCTTTGAAAATGCTGGAAAATACAACATGACCAAGACCCGAAATTAAAACTTTACAATAGATTCAGCAATAAGCTCTGCATGCTTTGAGCCAATTTATGGCCACTGAGCTCTGAAAAAAAAAAAAAAAAAAGGTACAAAACAATAAGAGAGTGCATAACAGCTCATAAATCCCGCCACGCTAGCACTCATGCTTGCAGCTCTCAAACGGCACTGCATGAGCAGCGGCATTATGAATAGCCTGATTTTTTTCTTCTACCATACTTATTGGTGTTCTTGTTATGGCACATCAACCAGGGTATAAAAAAAATGAGTGCATGATATATCCTGATGAAAATCCTGATACGGATTTCAGCTTTGCTAACATATAACTTCACCATACAGATTCTCATCTTCGGGAGCCACAATGCCATTTTCTGCTGCCAGACATCCCATACAACAAACTGCAGAGAGCAGATTTACCGGCACAGAAAACACTTTTTCACGAGGTACTCCTCACACATTCGCTGGTGTACTGGACCATGCAAATCAGTATCTCTTCACAGAGCACACGCTGTGAGCAGCAAGAAAACAAACAGTTTTCTTCAATACAGTGCATCCTTCCAACCACAACTGCATTTCACTGTTTTTTCCCAATTACAGAATTATCCTGCTCATCAATTTTGTTTCTTTGGCATAAACTCATCTGCAGATTTATAGGAAGTGTAATCATTTAATACAGCACATAATTTATTTGTTCTTGAACATTTAAACAGAAAATGAAGATAAAAATACGTAAGATTTCTTTGGTTATAATTAAACATATTTGATTTTCGACCTAGGTTTCTTGCCCTATCTCCTCAAAAATGGTTTTCATTGTTCCTTTCCTTGTTTCCACAGCAACCTTTCAATGACTCTCATTAAGTTTCTTCATGTTTTCTTATAATTCTATAAGGAAGTAATGATTTTGGTTTTTTGTGGGATTTCTTTTTAACAAATGCAGACATATTTTTATAGATGTCTTTTATAATAAAACAAGGATCCTGGGACAATGTTCATCTCCATATCCCTTGCAGTAATTAGGTAATTCTGCAAAATTTCATTTAAATCAGCAGTACTGTTGTCAGTCTCTCAGTTTGCCAGGTTCCAAAACAGCACAAACTTATTGCAGTTCAAGTTGGGGAAAGAATCTTCTCTGGACCCCATTTCAATACTTCATATGGGGAGCATCAGTCAACAGTACTGAAGCAAGGCATCCATTCCATTTAAAATTTTTTAATAAATGCTAACTAGAGTTAATATCAGTCGCCAGTGATTAATACAACCCAGTTTGCACCTAGGGAGAAACACTGAGGCATCGTAGCTGAAAATTCTGATGGTGATCCATATAAAGACTGCCCACCCAGGTTTAGGAGACATTCAGGTTTAGGAGATACTATTTTAGAGGAAAAAAAGAGACTAAAACAATGAGCTAGGTTCTCTTTATGCTGTTATTGCCATTCATTTCTTCCCTTTCCTTGTTTTTGTTTCCAGTATATTTTATGAAAAGCACTAGAAATTACTTTACATATATACTTGCATATATGCCTCGATGTCTGTATGCTGTAACTGCCAGAAGTTGATAAAAATATTGGAATCTCTCATTTAAAATAGAATGGAAAAACCGTAGCAGGTTCTGTGCAGCTGCTTCAGGGAGACATTAAAATAGGTGTTTCCCCCATCTGAGATTCCCACCGAAGCCCAAGAGAAGCCCGTTTAGGAGCTGTTGTAGTTTATAAGCTAGCACAGAGGGGCAAGATTGTATGTTTTTCCTTTAGGCAAAACACAAGTGAAGTTCAGACACGCAATATTTCCTGAAGCCAACAGAAAACAAACAAAATTTCAGTTAGACTTCATTGCAAAAGCTGTTAGATTTAAAAGTAATGTTCCAGTTCATACAAATGAATATTAAAGATAGGCAGTTTGCATCCCAATTGTTTCTGCACATTGTTTGTACTTAACTGTCTTCAGTTCCAGTAACAGACAGTGAGTGGACAAAAGGACTGTCCCTAACACTCTGCATTTTACACACTGTCTTTCAAAGCTCAGCTGAGTAGGAAAATGCATTTGAGAAGATTAAGTTCCAGTTCCAGGCCAGACCTTTTCTAATAATAGTTTTTCTTTCTCTCCTCCACCAAGAGTAAATGCAACATTCAATGTCTCTGTCTAATTTACTGGAAAACATACACCTGAACCTTTTCAAAAAGATTCTCTTTATGGCCTGTTTTTTCCTGAACAGGTTGTTAATGGGACCTGTTTGTGGTTTTCCTACTGGGTCTGTGACACCTCAAAGTAAAGCAACTTTTCAGTTTCCAGACCTCCTCGTGTTTTACGTTGCTTGCATCAAGGGGTACATTTGCTAGAGCAGCTGTTCATTCCATATTCAATAGATTTCAAGCTTTTAAAATAGTTACCTGTAAAAACAGAACAAACCTTAACGTACAACAGTCAAAGGACTATAAATTTCACCAGCATGGAATACAAAAGTGCTTATCTTAAAAAACCATCCTCCTACAATATATGGAACAGAAGTACAGCTGAATTAGAACTTTTCTTGAAATATATATATATATATTTTTATTTTTTT
>NW_010155778.1:0-3987 GCF_000699245.1 Pterocles gutturalis | reverse complement strand
CCGACAGCCTGCACTGACCTTCCCAAAACAACTTCTGGCTATTATTCCTTCCACTGGAAAATAGGTTTGTTTTCACTCAAGGCATGAGATAAAAGGCTAGTGTTTCTGTGTTTTATCCTTTCAATCCATTCTTGTTTTATTCACCCTGCTTCTCTGCTTTCTTCTGATTTCAGTCAGATGCTGCTGCAATTGCCTCTAATTGTCTTTCCACCAGTATTGGAAATATTCCCCCCCTCCTTTTTCACTACCAACATGCCATCGGCCAGCTTTCCCCTTGCTTTGACCTTTCTGGTAATAAATATACTATTCATTTCACAAAACAGATATGGGCTCCTGTGCAGTAGTTTCTAACACCTTTAGAAAAAGAAATGTTGAGACCCGTTCCTCAGGCAATCCAGGTAGTCCTGGATTTCAACAACAGCACAACTGTACTGATCGCCTTTGTCCCAATAAACTCAGAAAAATGAGAGATTGTTTAGCCAAATATCGTTATTTCTCTGCCACTACTCAAAAAGAATACATGAAATAACTTAGGCAATAAGAAAACTTTTTAATGCAGATGAGGACTGTTACTCATGAAGGTTTCAGCAGTTCTAAAAGGGATCTCATTTTGAAAGTGTTCACCTCCCGGCAGACTCCATAAGCCGCAGAAGACCTCCTGGACGCTCACATCATCCAACGATCCAGGCTGTAAAGCCATCCAACACCTGTGCAAACAGAGCTAGTATTACACAGGCAGTGTGCCCTGCCATAACATCCACTGTGCTGGGCTTCGTGCAAAGGACACACATCTTTCGAAGGGGATCTAATGCAGTGGTGTTCAGTGATGACAGGGTACCTACATGGTGAAAAACTAGCATAAAGTGATCTCACAACAGCAGCAGAGGATGCCTGAGCTTCTGCCATGGTTCATTTGTCCTGAAGTACTCTGAGCTGCCAACTACCTGGCCATGGGGGAGATGCTGCATTACGATTCATACATGGCAGATGTGAAATATCTGTAACTCAGCTGGAGCTCATTAGCCACTTATTCCTCTGCCCTTTCCAGGAATTAGCCTATGCCTGCAGCAGATAGCCCGTGCATCTGCTATGGTGTGTGAAATGCAGCCAAAAGGCCAGTGACTGGTACTCAAGGAAGGATCCACTGGGAGGGGGCTGATGGGCTATCCCTGGAAAATCACATGCTACGCAGCATCAGCAACTAGCAGCTCTAATTTTCTGGGGGGGTTGCCAGTGTCTATGCATTCATTCCTCTAGAACATGACAAGGGAGACATGGTGGTGGTGGTGTGATAAAAGAAGGAAATGGATGTCTGAGTTAAAGGTAATGACAGACCAACTCGAGCTAGTTGGAAACCAGGACAATGCAGGATAAGCTGTTGCTAACACATCTGTCAGAAAGCTGAAAACCACATTTATCTGAAGAGGATGAGTGTATGTAAACACAGACAAGCACAACTCAGAAAGGAGCTCTGTAAACCGTGCTGTCTGAAGCCCCTCTACGCTAGAAAACCCCTCTACGTTACATTGTTCGCCTTAACCCGTTTCTTTGCTATTGATCCCAGTAATTTTCTTCTGAGCAGTATACAAATCCCTGTTCAGCCATGCCTTGAATGTGCATCGCTGCTTTATTTGTGGCACAGGTGACAAAGAAAGGTGTTGGGCTGTGACTGGAGGTAGGACGGGTGGCTTGGCCTTTCACAGGGCAGCTAAAGCTTGATCCCTTGTATTGTAAGACCCTGATTTCAGGTGCTTACAATGTCGCCAAACTATAACCATTTGGAATGAAATTTTCCATGCCAGGTATCTGCCTCAGGCTAGAGTTTTTGGAAAATGTCCACAAACTCAGCCGTTTCCAATAATGAGAGTAAGGAAAAATTCATTGTTTTGTCCAAGTTAAAAAGCAATTGCGAACTTTTCTTTGAAAAGCTCTGGCACCCCTCTTCTTCGGAGCAGCAACTTTTTGGAGGGTTGCCTTTCATCAAAGATATCCCTGTTGCCCTCCTGAAAATCTGTCCAAAATTGGCTACACTATACACCGGTGGAAAGCTGAATTTGCATTTGCTCAGTGGATAGCTAAGAGATTACTTTCATTTTAGCAACTGCACCCCTGAAATTTTCATCCTCCCTGAGCAGGTTTCAACTCAGGGCAAGCAGGACTTCCCTGGCAGTTTCAGCTGCAGACTTCCACAGCCTATGACAGGGCCAGGCACCTGAAAGTAGAGCCTGTCTCTTTTGCGCTCTCGATTATATTCATTGGGGTGAGACAATGTGGAAGAGAAAAAATCCTGGATTCCAATGCAGAAAGGACAAGAGCCAGAAGTGTGAGTGGTGATGAGGGAGGGGAAGACTCAGGAATCCTATCAACAAGACAAGCAGAAGGACAGGACCAAGGATGATGCAAGGATGTGGAACAGCGGCGTGGGGTGGGTGAGAGGCAGAGGGACATGGTGGCTGTGGAGGATGGATGAAATGAAGCAGGAGAGGAGAGGAAGATGCTGAAAAAGTATTTTCTGACCTGAGAACTTGGTTCCCTGGAATGAGCCACAGAGCCCAGTGTCAACATTTTTGCCTGCCACATCTAATGTGTGAAATGCACAGCCTCAGCCCAGACACCAATATGAGTATGTATCCTTTACATTAATCTTCACAGCTCTTCAGTAAAAAGGGACTAATTTCCTTCACCTCTGAATGAAGCTGTAAAAATAAATTAAAGACCAGTTATATCTGAGAGCCTGACTACAAGGACAGAGTGCCATGGGAAAAAAGTGCATTAGAAAATAGATAACTCTTGATTTAATGCAGAGCGTGGATAGTGGGACATAATAAAAAGGTATTTCATAGCAGAAGACAGAGCTGAAATTCCACAGCTAACTCTAATTCCAGCATTTCCTTAGTTGTTTGCTGTTAAGATGTCAAAGTCAGGTGTTAGGCCTGTAATGTTATCCTTTTTTATATTATCTAATTTTCTTGGCAGTGCTGGCATTGTTGGTAGACCCTGACTGCATGTGCCAGCTTGTACTTCATAATGCAGAACAACAGGAAGCATGGCAAGCGATGAAAGTTGGGACCTGGTGTTAGAGATGGAAAATCTGGGGCAGAAGTTATTCAGAAAGGCAAGCAAGATTAGACTGTATCTTCTAGAAGACTGTTTTGGACTGAAGAAAAGAGTTGATTACTCTGGAAGAGGAGTTGATCCTGGGAAACTCTCCTCTATATAGCATTTTATTCAAAATTTTTTTTCAGGGATACTTAGAAAGGTATGTAAAAGAAACACATCTATCATCTTACCATTAGATTTAAATTCCCTTTATAGGAGTTTTTATTTCCAACAGAAAATTTCTAGTCTTTTGCAAATTAAAAGCTTGGAAAAAATTTACTAACATTTTTGGAAAAGAACTTTTGATCCACCAACCTGTGTGTGCTGACACAAGGAAGCATTACAGACCTCAGCATGTGTTTGCCTGAAGTTCTTTGTACTGTATTTGCGAAACGCTTATGGCTCTGACATGGCACCCACTCCGTTTCCTAAGACAAGGACCGGGGATGCTAAGGACAACCCCATGCCTCAGACTTGTGCAGACTGGGCTAATGGCGAGAACTTGTTGACATAAGAATGCTCATAGGACAGTTAATGTTTGATACTAAAGAAATTATTTTATAACAAAGGGAGATCCTGGTGTTTCAGTGTTGTAGCAGTCACATGAAGAGGACTTTCTCATTGCTTCACTGTCCATGGGATTGTTTATGTGTCCTACCTCAGTGACTGGGCACAAAACTCCTGTCTTGAAGAGTGACCTCCATCAAGCCCTGCTACCTCCTGCAGCCTCCTGTGCCACAAGAATGCTCTCAGCCACTTGCTGCTTCTGGAAAAAAGCCTGTCTGTTTTTCTTCAGATGTCTTGCAGTGGCTACCTACACCACTAGCCTCATTGATGGTCCAGACACAGAGCCAGTTCCTCTAAATCATAGAATCATAGAATCATTAA
>NW_010155777.1:0-3573 GCF_000699245.1 Pterocles gutturalis | reverse complement strand
AAAAAAAAAAGTCTTGATCCCAGGAGGAGAATGTCGCAGTGCCTCTTCCTGGCTTTGCATACATTTGAACACCATTACTCAAGAGAGTTTCAGCAGAGAAGGAGGAGAGGTGCTGTAGAATGGCAACACTGCCTTTACTAGCACTGCTGCTCTATGTCAAGCACAGTACTGCTCCTGAATTAACAGACAAAAATAATCAGTGTTCCGTCCACACTTGAGTAAATTTATTTTTATTAGTGTTTTCTATCTACCCTTGGTGACAGAGGCATAACAGCTCAACTGCTTTCTTTCTCCATTAGTAAAAAGATAGGTCATTCCCAGTAATTGTGGAAAGTCTTGCAAATGTATTGTCTGTATACATAGCCTTGGAACTATATTGTCTGTATGCATGTTTCATATACACTGTGGGATGTGCAGGTGTTTGATAACAGAGACAATAAGGCATATATGGATGGATGTGTTTATGTACATCCTCCATTTTTCAACATAAAGGATGAATGGAAAAGCATGCGATAAAGCCTTGTGTCCTCTTAGTGCCAGAGTATCCACCTTTTTCACAGAGGGACATCCAAGTAGGGGGACATCAAAGTATGTATACAGACTACATATCTCCAAGCACTTCCAGTTACTAGTAAGTCATTTCCTTCCCTCTTAAATGATTGCCAATATGTGTATTTAGTTTTAGTGAGGCCCAAGAAGGAGAAACCTGTGCAGTTTGCTTGATAAAGGATCTTGGAATGTTTTAGGGGAAAGCAACCATCAGATGTGGTGTTTGAGTACTCTGCAGTGCTAGATGTAGCTTTGAGTGTAACTTGAAGGGGACAGGTCAGTGGGAAAATGCTAACTGGGGGAAGTAGTGAGGTTGCACTTAAATGACTCCACCCTGGCCTCGTACTGCAGGTCTTGGTAGAGATCTGTGCAGTCTGACAAGCCTTCAGCTGGGAGAGCCAAGCCCAGAGATCTCTCTGCAGCAAAGAAGGACGAGGTGGGATTGGTCAAGAGAGTCCTATGCTGTCCCAAATAAAAAGTGATTTTCAGTGGGTGAAGAAAAGTATCAGCACTTGAGAACCCTGATTTGAGAAGTTCTGGGGTCTTTTTTGGCTTAAGTGAAACTCAAGAGACATCTCATGCATAAATTTGGGGTGAGTATACAGAATAATTTATAGTGTAAGGATGATCAGCTTGAATTTCTCTCATTCTCCTAGCTGCCCAAAATACCTTCCTTATTAATAGAGGAAGACTCCCAAGTGTGTGGTCATGGACTGAGAGTTCTGGTGCATGAGAGGAGAACCCTTCTCTTTCAGTCTTGAGCAATATGCTGTGGTGAGATGGAAACCACAGAAAGTTCCCTTACTCTGGTATGGGGGTGTGTGTGCAGGACTGAGATGACTACAGCCTGAGACTTCACTAAGAAAGAAGAGATTCTTCTCCAAATGAGACTCCAGGTCAAGCAGAAGGGAACATTTTTAAGACCCAGCCTAACATCACATGGTTGTCCTTTTATGTGTATCTTTTGGGCATTTTACTGCCATCAGAAAAGCAGTTCTCATTGGAAAAACACATGCTTTAAGCCCCAGAGATGTCTAGTGAGATACATGGAATGGAGTTTTGAACGGAGACATTGCCATGTCTGTGGGGACAGCTGTGAGCTCCATGACAGTAATGAGGGTGTTCGTACCGAGACTGAAAGGAGATCCTCAAGGCACCTCTGTCATGCTGGGACACCCAAGAGTGTTCTGGACTCATCCTGCTGCAGCTCTATGCTCGCCATCCGTAAGAGCAAAACTGGAGGGGAAGCTCACATCTGGATTTGCACTCATGAGCTTGGGGAGTAGGCTTGGAGCAGGACTCAGGTGGCTTTGTAGTGTCTAAAATGAAAAGTTAGATCTCAGAGTAACTGAAGTTTTGGAAGATGGAATTGAGAACAACCCAAATTTCCTGTTTGTGGCTCTTGTTCCTGCATCTCCAGCTTAAAGGCATCCGTAAGTGTGTTCAGAGCTCCAAGAAAATAGAGCAGATAGGTGAATATAATTATTCAATTCTAAATACTGTCTCTCCTTTCAGAGAACAGGTCTTGCACTTCCTTGTTTATGTAGAACTTCATAGTTAATAGCAGAGTTTTGTATCTGTGAAGACAGGAATAAACCCCCGCCCCTTCCCTGCCAGGCAGCCCCCACAGCCAGAGTGCTGCAGTGGGTAGCGAGGAAACATGCCCCAAGGGTGCTACAGACACTGTCGCCATAAAGAAGAGAGGTCATAACAGCAGAAAAAACAAATTTGGGACTGTTTGCTTGATAATAGGAAGTCTTTCAGGCTCTGGTACTACTTAATATGGGTGCCTGTCAGAGCAGTTTCAGGCGTCCGCTGCGGCCATGTATGAAGTGTCCATTGGCTGTCTGCAGAGGAGCAAGAGGAGAAACTCGGAAATAAGTGGTCTGGAAGTTCAAGATCCGAAGCTGGACTTAAAGGGTCTTTTGAGAATCTATTTCTGGAACTACTGTGGATCATCAAGTCCCTACAGTTGGAGACACTGACTCTTTACAGAGAAAAAAACTGAACTGCTGCAATACCTCACTGACAGGCTCAAGTAAGTGACTTCAGAAGACCTTGGTCACACAAAGCCAGACCAACTCGGCTTTAGAGTTTGTATCTGAAGAGATTCAAATAAGACTAACAGAAGGCAAAAGTTAACCGGGGGGGTGGGGGAACGAATTTGAAGGATAGTAATGTGAAGCATACATTTGAAAAGATGCTGATAAAGAGCAACTTCCAACTTACAGCGAGACTCAGAAGGAGGGGACACTTGTGTCACACACATGCTGTATGGGCAGAGGTGGGGTGTCAGCCTGGATGTCCTGCCACTATATGGGCTTGGATGTGTGCCTGCCTGCAGCTCGGATGTGCCTAACAGATGCTTCTCTGAAGAAGTGTTTTCATCAAGTACCTACTGAAGTAGGCCTTGATATGAAGCTTAAATTAACCGACAGCATAGTTCAGAAATGTGACAGCCACTGACAGTTATTCTTGGGGCTATCTCTTCACATCCTATCAGAGAGATCTCTTTTTGTCTTTTCCAGTGTATCACAAGTGACTTGTTCTTGCCTTTTTGCCCCTTTTCAACTTGGTTTCCTGCTTACTGTTCCATAACGGCTTGGCCCACAGAGAGGCCATGATCATGTAGCACAAATAATAACTGAGAAGTCGTAAGGAGTCAAAAAGTTCTTAAAATACAGATGCAGAATTTCAGAAAGTCTTACCAGTCAGTCATCTTTATCTTATAAATCCTGAAGTTCAGTCATTCAGGCGCTGGTTATACAGCATAAAGCTCATGTACAGTTGTAAATGTCTTGCTTTGCTGTGTCCCAGCCTTTAGAGCTGACTCCAAGAAGATTGTTTTCCTCCTGAAGATCTCTTGACTTGCACGAGCGTATTGTAATATCAACACAACAGGGCACTAGGTTACTAATTCATTTAGTACTGTACGTATTCCTGATTTAGGTAAATATGGAAGATTTACAGATTTGTCCATGTAGTAAGAATGCTGTTGATATGAGGAAGAAATTTTTCACTGTG
>NW_010155776.1:0-4065 GCF_000699245.1 Pterocles gutturalis | reverse complement strand
AGAGCTGGGTCGGCTCTGAAGCAGCTGATGTCGGCGACTGAGTCAATTTAGGCATGTCCTTCCATATTTTAGATTACAACCTGAAATAGAGGCTTATCAGGTTACAGCCCTATGTGAGCAACCACAACACAAAGAAAATAAAAGTTAAATGGTGAACACACACTTCTCCTGTAACACAAGCCCAAGTGAATTTTCATTCTACCTGCACACCCCTGCTACAAACACCACAGCCTAAGTTTTGCCTCTGTAAACAAAACCAGAGGTTGTTTTTTTTCTCTGAACAACCTTTAGCAGCTTGATCCTGTCTCTGATATTTCCCTTCCAGAAACCAGCCTGGTGGGTAATTCACACAGAGCCACTAAATGCTGAGGAAAACCATCAGAAAGAGCAGACCCTCTTGTACCAAGTCTGCCCCGGGAGGTGAGCACCACTCACTTTGATCTGCAAATCCTTTGGCTACTGGTGAGATCCAGTGTAACCTAACTTTTTTTTCCATTTCTGCAAACTTCTCGAGCCAGATTCTGGTCTTTGCTAGATTCATTCTATGTTCACGTAGGCTATTCAGTGAATAAAGCTACATACAATTTCTATTCTTCCCTGTGTCTTCAAGTGGTGATTTTCCTGGGTTTGATGGAGTCTGTGCTGATATTCGAGCCATCTGTTGCCAGATGCTTAAAACTGCAGAGTAACCCACGAATCAAATTAGAAGTGAAGGGTTTGCACAGTCTGACCAGAGAAAGATTGACGCTCTTACAAGTATTTCCACTCAAAATTTCTTTTCTGTCTCAGAGGAATAAAACATTTTTCAACGAAGTTGAATTTCCCTTTTTGTGATACCTTTGCTGGAGAGGGAGCACTCTCTCAGGCTCCAGAGAAAACAGTAGGAAAATAGGGGCCCAAAACAAAAATGCAAAGATTTAGAATGAGAAGATAAGCTGAGGACACAACACAGCCTTGACCTAGAGCTGATCTCTTGAGTTCTACACTGCTGGAAGCTCTGCCTGGAGCACGGAAGACATTCACATACCAGTCCCAATTTCATTTACTTTGTCTCCACTGGTAGCAGAGGCTTAATGCAAATAACTTAGGAGTATATTAAAGTCAGCTGAGGTACCCCAGGGTAATGGATATGTCCCTTTATACACACTCAGGTGTAGAGGCTGAGCTCCTTCCAGCCATGCTGAGTGAGAGCACCCCATACCTGTAGCATGGATTTGGGCATAAAAATACCAGATCATAAGGGAACAGATCAGTTGAAGTGGCCAGTGAGATATGCAAGCACTCTCAGTCACTCTAGCTGCATTAGTGCTAAGTCTGTTTAAAGGAAATGTAAAAATCATACCCCATTAATTTTTTTCTAGAAGTTGCAAATATTGCCATGTTCATTATGTAAAAATCATAACCATACACTCCTGGACATGTGTTTAAAAAAAAATATTTTCTGCTACCTAGGACCAGAAGTATACAGAAAGAAATTTAAAATGCAGAAGCAGATGACCAGTGATACTTGTCCTGTTTGTTCTTATCAGAATGATGCTCCAAATTCTGCAAGAAATACATTTCCTTATAAAGCACAAGTGTATTTTCAAATGAGCTTAAAATCCCACTGGAGCTCAAGACACACATATGCTCATAGATACAAAGCCACATAGCATCAGGGGAAACTCCAGAAAGATTTCCAGTATGTTTTTGCTCACAGCATTGTACATAAAGTCCACAGCCCATTTCGACAGCATTTGTACAAGTGTCAAGCACCATTCTCACATTCTTACCTACAATGTGGCAAGTCTGACCTAATGGAGTATTTAAGTTACTGCAGAAGCAGAAGCCCAACACCCCTAACATGTTTTCTTCCAGGACAGAAATCTGGAACTTATTAATTTAAGTAACAATGGTCCAGAGCCAAGACCCCAGCACTGCATAGCCCTCCGAGCAAGGGCATTTCAGGTACAAATATAGGGATATGGCAGAAAGAAGTAGTAACTTCTGGCTGTGTAATTAGAAGCTGCATCATTATGCATGTGCATGATGGAAGGAGAGGACAAACTAAGGTCACTCAGGAAACTTTGATGCTGACATTTCTTCTGACTTTGCAGCTTTAATAATATTCTTGTCATGAAGGGGTTTTGTTTACCTTATATATAGATTATGAGTTGCTGTCTATTGGCAGACATCTGCACTATTGGCTGAATGCAGTTTAAAACAGCAAACCTTCCCTCTATCGAAAACACCTGCTTTAACCAGCATTGCAGGTGTTACTTACACTCTGCATGAAATAGGAGCCTAAGTTTGATTTTGTAATATGCCCTGGGATGATGGCATCATTTAATGTATCCATCAAAAGTTACTTACTTGATCGTAATTGAATGGGGAACGGTGCATCTGAACTTTCTTTCAAATTACCATCACATACTTTTAATGGGTTTCTCAAAAATTATTGTTATTAACACAAATATTACAGAAATTAAGTCAGCCCATTTAAGCCAGTAATCACAATGCTTAAACAAAACTGACACCTCCAAATAATCTGCTGAGTTATCAAGAACTGTCTTGTCCCTAAAGAAAGCCTAGATTGAGACAAATATATTGCCTGGTAGAGATAATGATATCAAAAGAGTTAATTAATTGTTTTACTGAAAATAACAGAAGTAGTGAATTAAATGGGACAGAATTTAAGTGGGGATATCAAGTAACTTTGCAGGATGTCCTGTGGTTAATAGGCATAAGCTGATCTTTTGCATCTTCCACACTTGGTTTGTACATGATGAATATTAGCTGTAAGGTGCAGGGTATTGACCTGTTACATTCAGGGTGAACCTGCAGCTATTATCATGTGAGATCCTGCAGCCACATATTATTATTAATGTCAGATTTTTGCAGGGAAGGTTAGAGAGAAGCACAAGGGAACAAATTCCTAAGCTACTGTTAATGTCAATGGTAACAGAATCTTTTTGAAGATGCTTCTTTTAATTCTTATTTCTAAATTAGGAGTGAACAAACCATTCAGTCATTCAGGAGAAAGGAAAAAACCTGTCATATCTAACTCTCTGTTAGTTTGCTAATCTTTCTTTAGTGCTCCCAACCACTAGGATCGGTGCTCCAACAGGTCTCAGCATCTGCTGTGTACGTATCAGTTTTTTCCTCACTGGAGGAAAAACTGCAGTAGTGGGTCTGAAGGATGTTAGCTTACTCATGGAAGAGGTGTAATACACACAGCAGTGGTAAATACTTCCCTAACAATCTCCCCTTGAAGCACATCTCAGGCCCAGGCTGAAGGGACCATCTCTAGGTTCAAGACAAGTATTTGTGCTTCGTCCTTTTCTGCTAAGAAAGAGGCTAGTTTTTTATGGTGTGCAGATTTTTTTTTATAAGAGCCTCTCTTGACCAGGTCAGGTCCCTGCCAGTAATGCCTAAGCGAGCACAGAGCCCTGGGTGGTCCAACAGCCCTTTGTCCAATATTCCTCTTTACTTGATTTAATATGCAAAATGTCATCTTGTGAGCTAAAGTACCATTTACAGAAATCAATGTATAACTAAGTTACTAAGCATGTGAAGCTGGCTACAAATAGCAACGGTATTTTTTTACAGAGAGAATTCAAATTTTTTCTACCATGCCATAGTTTTCAGCTATTATTGCAATTTCTTAATTATAACTGTATATAGTGCTAAACTGAGTTTACAACCTTCTGTAATTCCCTGTTCTCATTTATTTTTCTGCCCCAACAAGCCTAACTGTCAATAACAGGAAATATTCACCCCATTTACAAAGAGAAAACCATTATACCTAATTCCACAGGTATATCAATTTCAATACCACAGATTTCAATAGTAGGCATTGGAAAAGACACTTAGCCATGTACTACACTATCTATATGGGCTCAGGATATGCAATGGCTATGTTATACAAGTCACTGAAGACACCAAAAGCTATTGGAAATGGAGCATATCTGGAGCTGTGAAGCAGCACGCTAATAGCTATATATTATCCACCTTTTAGCATCCAGCCTTTTACTTGACTTTTGGCCAAACTCAATAAAACTAATTACCAAGAGACTTTTTTTTTTT
>NW_010155775.1:0-3794 GCF_000699245.1 Pterocles gutturalis | reverse complement strand
GTTTTATAGAGACACGACCAACTAGGGAAACAAAAGCCATCTTCCACTTCTGGCTGGGTAAACTGTGCTCCATCCCATCAGATGGGGACATAATCTTGCTAATCCGCACATTTGTAACCTCTGAGACCACATGCCACCAAAAAAATAAGTCTAAAAATGGAGCCACATGCTCCAAAAACTCTCCATGCAGTACCAAATGCAGCTGTCGGGCTGCTAAGCAACACAGGTTGCCATGAGCACGTCCTCCCAGCACTGCCCACCCTGCACTAGTTTCTAATTGACTGCAGACTCCCATTCAAGGTCTTTGCACTGATTTTCAAAGCCCTTTGTGGAAACATTACAGAATACGTGAAAGAGCGTCTTCTCTCTCCTCTTTCTTTCTCCCCCTCACGCTTCAGCCTCTCATGACGGCAGTGTTTCCTAGGAATGATAAGTCACACTGCCTGGCAGTAAGCAAAGAACTAATTTCTTTGATCTGTTGTCAAATAGCAACTTTAGTGCGTGCAAACTTGCCCAAGCACAAACAAAGGCCTTAATCCCACCCCAGTGCTTTGTTTACTGGGACAAGACAAAATGTGATCTTGAAATATTTGGGTAGTAATGTAGTATTAGGGTTGGGTACTTGGTAACAAAAGAACCCTCAACTGCCTCAAGAGTGGGAGACAGGATAATGAGTGTCCAGCTCAGGAGAAATGGGGCCTGAGGAAGAAAACAATGAAACATCATGTTTCCTCAGTTACAGAGCTCATGGATACTCCACATGCCGAGAAGCATAAGGCTTCCTGTATTCCTAATAGTGGTTTTCTTCTCCACCAAATTGATCTCCCTTCAGACTTGTTCTTTCTGGTTACCAGCAATTGTAAAGTGTATTTCTTGTGTGCCTTGTCTTTTGGCTTAGCAATGGGCTTGACCATGTCTTTATTTCCCCATTATTATTAAGAAGCTATTACCTAGTGATAAGTTTGTCAGAAGAGTCTTTATTGCTTGCAAAATTCTTACATCAATGGGATAAATCTTTTTCTCCTTTCTCTTTTCAGTTTTGATGTAGACAATGGTACGTCATCGGGACGAAGTCCCTTGGATCCCATGACGAGCCCTGGATCAGGGCTAGTTCTTCAAGCAAATTTTGTCCACAGTCAACGTAGGGAGTCGTTCCTTTACCGGTCAGACAGTGACTATGACCTTTCTCCAAAGTCTATGTCCCGGAACTCCTCCATTGCCAGTGATATGTAAGTACATTCTAAAATACTTTTAGCCTATGTTTTGTCCTCTGTCTTAAGATTTTTCCAGACACAGGAAACTTCTTTTAAAAAATCAAAGACAGTAATCATGTATGCTACTGAAGTAATGGGTAATTGTTTGTTTATGCCTTTAAAGAAGCTTGTACTTTTTTCTACAGTTTTCTGAAAGTCAGCCTACCGTGAGGGTGTACTTGATGTGTTTATGCACTTTACTAGCTTTGACAGAATAATGAAAACAGTCACTACTGGTGTATCAAAACACTAAGGAGAACTCTGATTTCCTGGATAGTAAATTATTTTCAAGATAAGCAATACACACCCAATTCCTGTTTCTTAATGTTCTTAACAAAAAGATTTCATTTATTTGTGGCAGTTATTTTTAGGTTTTTAGAGAAAAGATTTAGCATCTGGCAGAAATTAATAAATACAAGAGAGGCAAAAACTATTTCAAATACCCTTTTAACTAAATGGCAAAATGTTAACAAAAGGCCTTTGGAAAGTTATTCTGTCCTCTCTCACTATACTTCTCTGATGTGTGCATTTTCTGCTAGTGGATCATACTTTTCAAGTATGTGTAGACCCCAGGTGGCATGGGTAGTGGAAGCAAGATGCAAGTCTCTGTTTATTTGTAAGACACTAAAAACCATGTTCAATGTCCTAGCAAGTCACTTGTAAGTAGTAGAAATTAAGAACAACTATTTGTTTGTTTGTTTGCCTTATGTGCTCCAAATTTCACTGCCATGTAGGTGTTTGTGGTTCAATTATAAACCACTAAAATAAAGGACCAGGCTTGTAAGAGTCCCCTAGTGAATGAGGAGGTCTAAAGCATTAAAATAAATGCTGTTTTTTAATGAGGCAAAACCCAATCAATATCCTCTTTAAAAAATATCAGAGTCAGTGCGCTCAACAAACGAAAAAAGTTTTCATGAGTGAAATTTCACCTGATATTTAACTTGCAGTCATTATAACTGAACACTCCTATTTTCAGCATACATATAATTTTTAGAAATGTTGATTAGTCCATCTAATTGTAGCTCTCTTCCTATGTAAGGGCCAAGATGAGAAAAATTCATGCCTTTACAGAGGGTTTGTGTAAGGTCCATACCTGAAGTTATGCCCTGTAGATGGAAGTACTTAGCTTTGTTGCCCAGTGGGACCAATTTTGGTTGAGACAAAGTGAGTGACAAAAGACCAATCCATCTTGCCCTGTCGTATGGAAAAAATGCGTTTCACGTGCAAATAGTGACCCCCTTCCACCGAATCTTCGTCTGACAGATAACCTTTTTTGTGGATGGAGAGAAGTCAAGCTTTTAGTGTGGCACCTGTGCCAGGATAACGTTTGGAAAGATTTTACATTCAGCGGGGCAATCCAGGTCACTGTGTTGCTTAGATGAGTCAGTTCAATTAAGAATTAAATTAGTGCTCCATCCTTGAACTCGTAATCCACTTCTGCATTTCCTAGAATTCTGGGTAGTATTTCAGCACATGGCAGTAAATTGGATAAACAATTTAATTACTGAAACACTGAGCACGCTTTTGCCTTTGGACACTTGTAGCTGTTCTTCCTTTCATAATTTTCTTAAAACACATCTGTGTATAAAATTTATTGGTCCTCACATCTGGATAGATTTTCACAGTCTGCTGTCGCAGAGGAGCTGTTGTACTAAGAAGGGAAATATTCCTGCCACTGTTTAGGATGGGAGCACCTTAGGAAATAAAAAAGCAAGTTGTTTCAACCATGGAATATTAATCGTGTATCCGCAAGACTAATTATAATAAGCTTGATTACATCACAGAAATTAAGTAAAAGAAAAACAAGGAATGAAAGAGGGAAAAGTTTAAAAAGATAACATATCAAGGAAAAAAATTATTTAAAAATATTTCAAAGCTCTTCATATGTGGGTTCAAGAGAAACTAGATGTACTTATGGAAAGAAAATCCATTGAAGATTATTAGAATAGAGAAACCACTCTGGTTCAGGACATTCCTAAATGAGGTTGAGGCTGGAAGAGTCACCACGGGAAGCATGACACAAATTTTAGATTACTGCTAAATTATCCAGTTTCCTGTTTGCATCTATCTACATGCTTAATTTTAAGTATTGCATCTTTCTTAAGCATGAGCAAAATATATTACAGAGCAGATACATCATTAGGTCATGCAGAAGAATTAATTGGACATAACAGTTTAACCTAGAATCCCCTGATTCTTCAGTACTTGCGTTACCAACCTCAATATTTCACTTTGGAAAGCAAAATAGAAAGCAAAAGGCATGCATCTTTTATTTTGAAGTAATATAACATACAGATTTCTGGCATTTCCATTACTCTCAAATAGTATGCTTACAATAATACATTCCTCTTCAGTAGCAGCAGATAAAGGAAAAACAAAACATCAAGATTTTCATCAAATATGAGTGTAAAGATCACAGACAGCCAGTGGATGGCAGTGCTAAAGTGCTAAATTAATGATCCTGTCATTATTGATTTGTGCTGCTGCAGCAGCTCTGAGCTCCATCGGAGGAAGGGAACAGTCATGCTCAGTTCTTTGCAA
>NW_010155774.1:0-3834 GCF_000699245.1 Pterocles gutturalis | reverse complement strand
GAGATCAACACACCTGCTCAGTTTGGTATAAAAAAAACCTGGTGGCTAAAACCCACCTTACAGGTCCAGACACGTACAGGTTTCTGCCTCCAGGGAAAGCTACATGAGCTTCAGCAACTGTGGTTTCTAAAGAGGCAGAGTTATTATTTCAACTTGTGACAGCACCTTCCTGGTCATTTTGCTGATGCTGAAGCCTGAGGACTCAGACATATGCCGGATTTCAATGCAAACAGACTGAAATTCAAACGTATTACACAGACATTTGGGGAAAGTCAGGGGACCTGTCTGTTTTATCAGCTACCCAATATTTCATACACAGAAAAAAGCACTAAGACAATTGTCATGCATTAACAGACCAAAAAAATAACATACTCCTGGCACAGAAAATTGCCCCCTTTTCCTTTTTCGTTATCATAACTTCCTGCCTCAGCATGGCAATGCAGATGACTAAGACAGGATATCTTCCATGAGAACGTCCAGATGGGAAATCACCCACGCAAAACTAGTGTTAAAAGTAGGGAAAAAAACTCCACAACAAAACCAAAATAAGTTAATGCGGTTATATATTTGGTCTCAGAGCTGAACAAGATACATCCTTCTGACACTGGTTAAAAAGACAAAACACACAAACAAGAAAACTCAAACGTTTTGTTTCTCTTATAAATAATTTCTATTCCCTGACTATGGTGGTAAGTGTGTGAAAGTCAGCAATACCTGGACAGAAGAAAGACTGACATTTTTAAAACACTGCCTTCAGCAGTACCCCATGAACCTTGGATATTACCGAACTAAAAATATGTTGATATACAATAGTTTTGGTAAATAGCCATATGTATCCACATTTTTTATAAATGATACACCACTGAGGATACCAAGGCCTTTTAAGGCTAATTAATAGCTGTGATTCAAAAAGCTTATGAAATGGATTAGCTGCTGCCTTGCTCAGACTATACTGAATGGTGACTGGTTGATGGTCCCTCCCATTAAAAGCTCTTACCAATTACTTTTCCTTTGCCAAAAAATACAAAATATGAACAGACTCCTTCTCCCAACTACATTAAAAAAACCCACCTGAATTAGCAAATACAATGCAGTTACCTGTCATGTTGCAATAAACTTTCAAAGGTCCCAGCGCCCCACTGCCATCTGGATCTATCCAGTAGTAATTTGAAGTCTTGCCCAAGTGTTTGTATGCTTCACAAGAGAGTTCATAAATAGCTGGAATGAAATAAAACACAGCAACAAGAATCTTCAAATCCTGGAGCAAATAATCCATAATGACAATAAATTGACTTTATTTATACATCAGGAACTATACCTTTGCCATTAAAGCAATGTCACTGACATCCACAGAAAACAAAGCATCTTTCCAAAAGACAGAGAAGTGATTAAAAGCTTGAGGCACACCATTTCATTTTTTGGCATATGAGAGAAAGCCAGAATAGAAGAGAATTCAAACAACTTGGGGGCGGGGAGAGGAGGAACAACGAAACATTTTCAAGAGTATTTCTAAACTGCTTCTGAAAACGTTTTGATTCAGAACTTTCTTTATACACTGGTTTAAGTTTCACATCATAAATTGAGACACTTCTATTGATCCAACACACTTTTCCCTTTAGTTTTCTTTCAAGAGACACACCAAAAAAAGTTTATAATTTTTATCTCTGTAAATTTAAGAATTTTTCAAGTTTTATTACAACTCTGAATAACATCAAGTTTCAAAATTTTGAAATTTCTCACTACATGCAATACCTGTCTGTACACAGCTCTTCAGCTGCTCTATTACATATCTACATAACTAATACACTGTTCCAGCAAGGTCTAAAATTTCACAATACTTATGGGAAGAAGTTTAACTGATTTAGCAGGGTTTTTTTTTAAATTTTCTTTGACCTCTCTATACTGCTTTCTATTTCAAGTTGTAAAACTTCTCAAATTGTGCTATGATGAATAGCTCAGATATAATAATAAGCATTGTAGACAGAAGCTTTTCTACTAATTCCTGTATTTTCTTTGAAATGTATGACTATTACAAAGTTATGTGTATTATATATGAATAAATGAAATTATTTTATGCATAGAAAAAGTAAAACTGGCAATTTATACAAATTGCTGTGTGTATATATATATAATTGGTAAATTATATAAATATTTTGCCATGCATTTTTTTTTTTAAATGAATGTGTAATGTTTCTTTGTTTTCCAAGGACCAGATGGTACAGTTTCTTTGTTTGGAATCAATCAATCAGCTGTTAAAAGAAATGAAATGTTTGTTTAACCAGACTTCATATCCACTCTAAAAATTCATCTAATTTGTTGGCAATTCTTGCAGGCGATCTCCTTGCTAAGACTGGCTTTATTTCAAACGTCCATAAGGACAAGCTGTTTTGCTGGGCTCTGATGATGAGTGACTGATCACACACACACACATTTAAAGGTCTCTAGCCAACTATTAAGACACAGAAAGGAAAGCGGGGCTGAAAAATAGTCTCCAATTTTGATGCGGCATGAATGCAAAGCAAGACCTATGTATCAATCGGAACTCCTTGTCAATGCTACAAGACAAAGAATTTCCTGGAAAGTTTTACATGTTCATTACAGGGTCTAAAGTCAATTTTATACAAGAAGTAGACACTTTAATTAAATTGTGAAATATTCCAAGCCATTTCCTCTCTCTCCCCAAACGAAGGTCAACAGATTCTTTCATGATCAAGGAGACTCTGTGTCATGTTTTCAGACATTTCATGAAGATTTCACAAGGAATTCATACCCAATTTTCTTCAGAAATATTTCTCTTAACTCTCTAGATGCTACCTAAATATAATCACAAAATAACAATTCTATCAATGTATAATTGTTGTGATACCAAGTCAGAAATTTTAACAGATACATCCCAGGTCAAGCTAAAAAGATGACAAATACTGTTTATGATCTCACAGGAGTTTGGTGTTTTGATTTTCTAAGCCCTTTCAGAAAACCAAGGGAGTTTTGTCTTTGTAGTATCCAGATCTTTATGACATTTTTCTCTAAGTTTGCTTCTTCAGATGGCAAAGAGTAGCCACTAACACAAACAGCAGAACAAAAGGGGCAAGCACCAGGCAGAGAAAGCAACTGCTCACAGGGAGGAGAGTAAGAAATGATACCAGGATGTCAAAGAAGTAGAAAATGACGTAGAAAGGAAGACAACACAGGGTCACCTTATAATTCAGTACTTTCTTTAAATGGGTTTTTGAAATGCTGCACAAAAAGATTAGTAATGTGTAAGACAGAAAGAGAACAGGTAAAAACAGAAATTAAGAAACCCAAAGAAAACCTAGAATAGGTGAAAGGACAAATACTTAAGGAACCTTGTTTTAGAAGTCACCCAAGTACATTAAATCACAGAAGAAAATGGAAACAGAAAAAAACAAGAAAGAGACTATGGCAGAATCAAAACAGATTAAATTAGAAAAATGATAAAAGTTACAATAAAGAAGCAAAAAAGTTAACTGAGGCAAGAAATGACAAGTCATCAAAATGCAAAATTTGGATAAGAAGTCTGCAGTGTTCACCTCCGAATAAGGAGAAATGGTTATGTATATCTACATATGGAGAAGCTGGCAGAGAGAGAGAAAGGGCTTTTAGTGCTTATTTCTTCTGGAAGACAGGAAAAAGAAAAAAATGAAGGGAAGGACTGAAGCCACAAGGGCAATAGATTTCTGCTTTTCAAGCCAGTAGAAGTAAAATGCCAAAAATTTATTCTCTTTATTGGTCAAAACATACAATATGTATGCTCTTAAGGGACTTCAGAATAGTATTAAACCTCAAAATCATAGAATCATAGAATGTTTTGGG
>NW_010155773.1:0-3822 GCF_000699245.1 Pterocles gutturalis | reverse complement strand
ATAGAAGTTCTTCCTGTTACCCTTAACGAGATGAGATGAGTAACTGCAGCTCTGTGGAACATGCTAGGTAAATTTTCTCTTAGGGTTTGTAGGCTGTTCCCAGCAGCAGTGGTTCTGCACAACTAGATCTGCTATTCAGTCAAGGTACAGCTAGCCAGTGACATACAGCAAACTGAGGAGAGACAATGTTGGGAAAACAGATTTCTACAGGTCTCTGAAGAATATGGCTTAGATAGGAGAGAGCTTTAGTGGAGTAGTATTGACAAAAAGTATAAGCCATTGATGCCTTAATTGATTGATGATTGATTGATTGAAGGATTAAAGCCTTTATATGCCAGATGCTCGTGAGAGGGACTGGTGTTAGCAGACCTGAATGTTCCATTTCTTGCTAATGAGACTGAAAGAGGAACACTGAGCATCCAATCGACCCTGTTACAAGAAGACTGTGTTACAACTAGAACTGGGAACCCATGCTTAAATAGCAGCTGAGCAGCTGAGAATGTGTAACAAATGTGTAAATGGAAGGGAGTCCCTGTGTAATAGAGTCAACTGATTCCTGCTATTAGAAATCGGCAGAAGATTGTAGTGTCTGGAGTTTCAGCTTTCTTTCCATTTGTACTGCAGCAGTTGGCCTCCACAGGCTCAGCTTGAGGCTTTCAGTCTGGGACATTTTGTGGATAACAGTTTCTGGTTCTGCTCCTCCTTTTTTCTCTCCGTCTTTTATTCATTGTGCTTCAAACCAAAGCTTGAGGCAGCAGATGGATTTAACAACATGGAATCAGCAAATTCCTGTTATGAAGAGAGAGAAAAACCATAACTTAGCTCTGTTGATGCAAAGGGGAATAATTGCTTGTGAGTCAGTGGAGCTAGGATTTCACTCTGTGCATCTAGACTCCTCCTGACTAGTTGAAAGTGGAAGTTCTGGGAGAATCTGGCACTTTTAACGGTATTCCTACAGAGATTGCAGAAGATGTTAATGAAGTAAAAAAATATCAAGATAGTAACAATTATTTTCCATGAAAAATCATATTAACAATCTGGGGATGATTATATTTAAAAAGCAATGGCAATTGAAGTAGAGAAAATTCTGATGTATCTTGACTTTCTTAAGGACTATCAGGAATACTCACTTTCTGGTCATTAAGACTGCTGTCTTGGACAGTATCCTATACATTGACATGTAGGTGTTAAAAGTAGACAGCAGGTGGCCTCAGAACATTAGTATTGCTCTTGACTGGAACAGAGAAAGTGAGGACAGGAGCCCTGGTGATTCTCTGGCTGGGTACAGCTCCTTCCCTAATTGTCTGAAACATGCCGAGATGCATTCTGCAGCCCGGAGCTATTGCTTTCACATGGAACAGGGCCATGTGTTAAACCTTAGTGTAAGCTCATGTGATCTAATATTGCTTTGCTGTTTTAAATGTATATTGGTCATTGTCATGTCTCAGACATTAGAGGAAATACCTGTGTAGCACACAGAAAATGAGGAGATATGCAATTCTCATTATTTGATGTGGTATATCGGATATACTAGCTACTTGTGGTGGTGAAGAAAGATGGGAAAATTCGCTTGCTGCTTTACTGACAAATATTATCTACTCACACACCATGCTTTTCAAACACCCAATGAATGACAACATTCAAGGGTTTTGGAGAGGACAGCTGATTAACCACCATGAACCACTCCAAGAGTTGGCTTGTCTTTTTTTGGGGAAGTTATTGCAGGTGATAAAGAATCCAGACCAAACCTGTGGGCCTCAGGGTCCTGAGAGTCAGTTTGCAGCCTTGGTGAAGGTTTGGTCCCCTCAAGAGCAATTCATATCATCAGCATCTAATCCTGGGCCTAAATTCTTGTGCTTCTTGATCACAGAGTCCAGACCCTATTTATGATGAAAGTCAGTTTGCAATAGCCCAATTTGTTACATCAGTGCTCTTCCAGACTGCCAGGCCATTTCAACAGCTGGGAGAAAGAGGGTCTGTTATTGAATCTACTGTTTAATTTTTTCATTGTTGACTCCTCAGAAAATAACAGTGAAGTTAAACAAATCAACAGAAGCTTTGTGCACTGAGGAAGATGCAGTCATTGTAACCGATATTGAGACACGAGGAATGAAAGTGCAGCAAGTCTCGTGTTTTCCTTCTCTTTTTTTCAGCCAACATGAACACCAGTGTGTCACCATAAAAGGACTTTTAACTAGTTAAAAACATAGTGCCTATCTTCAGTCCACCAAGGACCTGCAGAAACTGGGACAGCAGAGCAAGGGGCTGTCCAAGACAAGGGAAAACAGGACCCTGCTTCATACAGTCCTTGTCTTTGCAGAACCATTCAGCAAGAGGAAACCATCAGAATATTAGAATTTTCTGTACTAAATCTAACAAGCATCTTCTAACACAGGTTACAGGGCAGAGGAGGAATAGCTGCAGTAAGAGCCAAGTACTTTGCTTAGATACAGCTGAGGCTAATTTTTAAGTTGATCAGCACTAGGGTTCAGTGTTAATGCCTCTTCACATTTATAGTTTCCCAGCAGAAAAATCAGCCAAGCCAGTGTTACTGAGACAGTGACCTGTGAAGTGCTGTAGGAAAAGTCCTCTGTTCCACAGCTTTTGCCTGTCTGAACAGTTATAATTCCCAGTCCTAATCCCACAGGCAGGGCAGGGCATCTCTCTGAGAGCAGTGTCAAGGATGCCACCAAGCATGGCATTAAGCCTATTTTTATTGCTTATGGATCTTCATGTCTCTGCCAGAGAGAAGTAGCACTGCACAAAACACACTGACAGGTCCAGCCTTTCTAGAAAAGATCTCCAAAGGAAAAACTTCTGTGGGAGTGCTGCCATGGGAGTAATGAAACTCTTCGCCTGAGAAGAGTTTATTTGCCTGAGAAGTGGTTTATTTTGCATCTACATCCATCAGCAGAGCTGCCTCTGAACATCTCGTCCATTAGGCAAGGTTGGACCTGCACATCAGGAGGGTTGGCTGATGCTGCAAAGCCAAGGATCTAGGGAGTGCAACCAGCGTTGGGCTGCCCTATCCATCCTAGGCTGCCCCACTGCCCACAGCAATCCCTGTACAGAGTGCTTCCAGCAGCTGGGTCCACCCTGTTCAAAGAGGTGCCTGTTCAGCCTGTCCCCATCCTTTCACAGCTCCTGTGATGCTCTGTCTGCCTTTATCACTTCCCTTGTATGGTAGTTATCGGATAAAATTGTAGCTGCATGGTAGACACTGAGTTAGCTCTCAAAGCAGCAGTGACGAGCATGAGGTTAATTGCCATTTGACCTGCCTGGAGAGTGAATACATGAACTACTTACTGAGCCTGTGTTTCACTCAGTATCCCACATGGAGCAAAGGATGGGCCTGGACAGAATTGTGCTGCTGTGGCAATGGCAGCCATCTGCATTTGTCTCATTAAAGAACATGCTTTGACCTGCCTGAGTTTCAGTGAGTGCTAACATTTAGCTGGGAATGGAAATCCTCCTGAAATGTCCCAGATCATCTCCTTCCTTTCAAGTTCATCTGCATTATCCTGCTGCTGGCTGCACTCCAGCACTTGGGAATCCCCAGTGTCCTTCACCACAAGTGATTAGCTGGCAGCGTGAGGCAGAGGGTGACAATGCAATTTTCCCTCGCCATGGAATTATCATCCATGTGTGAGATAAGAACATCACTCGTTCATTAATGTGAGTTCAGAAGAACTCTGCAATTTCACTTGCATTACAACTGACACTGTCCTAACAATCTGAAATGCTGTTTAATGAGCTATCAGTCCAGAGAATTTCAGTCATGGAATCATAGAAACATAGAATACTTTGGGTTGGAAGGGACCT
>NW_010155772.1:0-4039 GCF_000699245.1 Pterocles gutturalis | reverse complement strand
AGTGCTCAGCCCGGGCGTGCGGGGAGCGCCGCGGTGTCCCTGGCTGAGGCGGTGCTGTGCGCTGCGGGCGTCACCTGGAGCTTGTCGAGCTGTTCCGAGGGACCCACTGTTACAGGTTCCCCTTGGATTTAATCGAGGGAAGCTTAAAACTTGAAATACACACCAGTCGGGAAGTGAAAATATGAGTGGGTGGCTCCGTGCTTAGCAGGGTGTAGAGGGAAAGGAAAGTACTGACTTGGTAAATCTGAAACTGCGACATCTGGGAAATCTGTAAGTGCCATAGGCGAAAGAGCTCAGGTGCAAGCCTTGAGTAAAAAGAACTGCATCTAATACATGCTTCTGATCTTTTATTGTCAAACCAGTTACTGAAAGATTTGGAAGAGGTTAAAGAGTTGCTTACGAAAGCCACGAGGAAGCGAATTCGTGATGTCCTGATGACAGAGAAACACAAGCTAGAGCTAGAAATCAAGAATCAGCCTGTACCGAAGCCAAAAGATGTGGCAGAGGAAGAAAAGTCATCACTGGGAGGGTACACAGTGAAAATAAACAATTACGGTAGGATTACTTTTCTGAACACTTACTAGACCTCAGGCACCTGAGAAGACAGGGTGGCCTGTGAGTTATAATTGCCATTTAGTGTTAAAGAGGAGCCTTCTTAAGTGTTTGTTTCACACTGGAGACCCCACTTTAAGAGCTACTACATGTTTATTATGCTGTCCCAACCACAGCATGTATTAATTCTGTTTGTGTGATAGTTAGTACTGGTGGGATGCATTAATGATCCCTGGTGTACTAGCTAGTATTTTTCTATTGCCTGTTGCTTAGCAGGAACGAAAGAGTGGGCTTTGGTTTCTCTGCTCGCCATGTAGGTGAAAGGAGAGGGAATTGCTCAAAATACATGCAGGGAGAAGGGGAAAAAGTGGGTCAAGGAAACTGCAGCAAAAGCAAACAGCTACCTCTGACTCCTCCTGCACAGAGTTGCTGCCCTTTTGCCTGAGCTGATAATGTGTTTTTTCTCAGAATTTGCAGGAATTAAGGAACAGGGCAACATGTGAAAACCTCCTTTTGCTCTCAAAATATTTCTGAATAATTCATGTCTTTCCCTTATCCCTCTGGAGATTGTTTCAATAAGGCATAGATCCTGGTCCTTGCTAGGGGACTTTGCGAGGGGAGTTGGAATGGAATGCATGAAGTTTATGGAGGAAAGCGAGAACTTAATCTCTTTTTTTCACTTGCAGGTTGGGATCAGTCAGATAAGTTTATTAAGATTTACATCTCTTTAAATGGAGTCCAGAAGCTTCCAGCTGAGAACGTGCAGGTGAATTTCACAGAGAGGTGAGTTCATCTTGTACCATGCCACAGGGGAAAGCATGGATGAAGAACATTATTTGAAATGCAGCAGTGTGTTGTGTTGAGTTCTTTTCTGGGTCAACCCTTACCTCCTCCATTTCCTTTTTTAATTTTTTAACACTTGAGTGATATTAGCTTTTAGTAGCACTTAGCACATACCCCTAAGTATAGCTCTCCTTAGAGGGTATCAAGGTATTTTCATTTTACAAATGCTTGTTGCACCTCATCATGCTTGACAGGATATGTAGTGTTAGCCCTGGTTTTTGATGGTGATAGAACTGAAGAGTAGATTAAGTTAATCAGCCTTTCCAAAGTTGTACGAGATCAGTGAGGTGGAAAGAACCCTAAAGATCTTGATTTATTGTGAAGCCTGGACAGGTCCTTTTAAGTCCTCAGTATTAAATTCAACTGAAGACTGAAAGCCCTTGGAAGAAAGTAATTCAGACCTGTTGACATGCTTTCCAAAGAAATGTGTCTGCTAAAGGGCTTTCAGGCATTGTTTTTGGTGGCAAGGCATAAATAGTTCAGCAATGACTGGAGTATTTGTGCCCTTCTTCCCCCACTTTCTGGTTCCAGGTCGTTCGATCTGCTAGTGAAGAATCTGAATGGGAAGAACTACACCATGACCTTCAACAACCTCCTGAAACCCATCTCTGTGGAAGGGAGCTCTAGAAAGGTCAGTGCACCTCGGCTGTTAGAGGTATCTATGTCCCTCACAAAGTACCATGTTCATTGCCTGACTCTAGCTCAAGATACTTGGTGCTAACCTTCAGTCACTCCCTTCTGTCTATAAAGTCTCTTCACTGTGAACATGATTCTTATTAATCTGTAATTGTCATAAGTGTGGAATTATTCTCTGGAATCTATGGGCTCTTATTTCAAAAGATCAGGTCTGGATATTGCATGCTTTTTTTAATAGCTCTCCAACAGGATTTCAGAAATAATTAAGCAGCAGATTCCACTAAGCATCCATTTGCATCCTTGTACTTTTAAATACCTCTGAGAAATTCTTTGCCATTTAAAGTTCTAAGAGACTTGTCAGCAGACTGAAATCTTGGGAAGCTTAAATAGGCTTAATACCCAAAGCAAAGTCTGAAACCTGCTCTGCCTCTGCAAGGTGTGTTGCTCCAGAACTGAACACTAGTAACATTTTACAGTTGATGACTGCAACTGGTGATAGTGTCCTTACTGTGCTACTTGTAGCACCTTTCTAGGTTTGGGGACGTGTCAAATGCCTCCTGTGCCTTCTGTGCAGTTGTGCTGCTGCACCTAGTGACATCAGATGTGAAGAAATGATGGTTCAATCTGAAATTGTCCTAAAACTAGAACAGTGTAAAATTAAAAACGAGGGTGATGCTCTGGTGATTTTTAACACAGCGTAAAAGCGAGCAGTGGTCACGTACTTGCTAAGCTAAAGCTCCAGCAGACTCTTGTCTGCTGTGGCATGCGGGAGTTCTTTGCGAAATTTAGGTCAGGGTTGCAATTAAACAGGCTTTGTTTGTAACTTGTAAGCATATTGCAACATTAAGCAATGCCCTAAAACTAATTTCTTATCCTTGGAGAAATAAATTGGGAGAGCTTCTGCCTGAACTTAGTATTCTTGGAGAAGTCTGCCATCCGTTCCCAGACCTGCATACTTCCAGCATCCCGAGAATCACTGAATGGTGTTTCTGCAGCACTGTATGTTCTTCTGTCACACTATTTAAATTGTCCATAACAAGGTTAATACTTTGTACCCTGAAGCTGAGTACATACTGTAATTTCTATATGCTACATAATAATTAATATCTGAGATAAATTTATTAGGAATTTGCAAGTAGTGGAAAGAGGTTTATGTTATAAGCTAACCTTAGTCATTGTGGTTGTGACTAGTATCCCTTTATGAAGCGTTCTAAATTGATGCCTTGCTGTTCACGGTACAGATAAAGACAGACACGGTCCTTGTGATGTGTAGGAAGAAGCGGGAGGAAAAATGGGAATGTCTCACTCAAGTGGAAAAGGAAAGCAAAGAGAAAGAGTAAGTTTCTTTTCAACCCTCCATCTCTTTTTGCATTTCATGTTCTCCAGGTGGCTTTAGGACTGCCAGGAGACTGGATCTATACTGTGCAGTCAGACTGTGAGAATTGCTGTTCTGGGGACAAGCCCTTAAGGTGTCTGAAAATCATTAGGTTGGGATTTTTTGATACTAGTAGGTCTGCAGCTACACTTTGAGTAGCTGTTTGCCACTCTTCTACTGTTTTATCACTAATGAAGGCTGAATCATAGGAAATATGATAGATAAGACCTGGAGTGAGAGTGCTAAAGGTAATCAACCAACTAGAGATTCATTTCTGTTTTGATGGCTGTATTCATTGCAAAAACTGCTCTAGTGAGGTTGACTTTTTTTTTTTAGGTTAAGTGTGTATTATACAGAAATACATTTATATTCCCTGCAGCTGTGCTGGTCAAAATAATTATTATTTTGTCACCTGTATGCGAAGCGTCTGCACAAAAATCCCAGCGTCCTTTTGGCAAAACAAGTATATATTTTTTTACGTAGATCATTATACAAAGTCTCAGCCTGTAATTTGTATCGCTTCAAGTGCTTGAGAGCAATCCTACAAGCAGCTTAGGCACTGGATATATGAGCATGGTAAATTACAGCAGGAAACATCTAGGGACAAGAAACATTTATATATATAATTTAGTA
>NW_010155771.1:0-4013 GCF_000699245.1 Pterocles gutturalis | reverse complement strand
TTTTTTTTTTTTGAGAAGAAAAGGACAAGCAATCTGTGGACTGGTGTTTAATGTATTTTCCTTTTTTTTAACTCCCATGTTATTTTTGTTTGTTTTCCCATGGGCTTAAAAAATATAGTTGAAAAAAAACAGAAATCTTGCCACCAAATCCAAACACATGCACAAGCAGCAAAGCAGAAAGGTGCAGTGCTGCCTCACAGCTTTTTACTGACTAAGTAATCAGGTGAAGTTGTTTGTCTTTGCTGTATAGGGGTGTCTTTTTCAGCCTTATTTTTCTTCCTATTATGGTTACTGACCTAAATTTGTATGTTATAGCTGTTGCTTAATCAGCTTCTGGCTGATTGGGCAAAGGTGAAAACAAACATAGCCTCGGCTTCTTGCTTGGGAGCCTGCACCATGGGGATGAAGGCACTGAGTGCTAGGGGACCCTTGAGAGTGTTTAGCTGCCAGAATCTGAGTCACATCCATGAGTGTCCATGCACAGAAGGTTATCGAATGCTCAGGACGGAAGCAAAGTTTGTCTGTACTTTGCTGGAGGAAAAAGAGGCTCATCGCTGCTATCCAGGTAACTCTCATGCACCTCCTCATATCTCCACTTAAAAGAATATCAGCCTTAAGTCTTTCTGGTAAGGTAACTACTGGATTGTTTTATAGATAGGGTATATATGTCACCATCATGAATGGCAGAACCATGACTACTGAGACTTAACAATAGAGAGCAGCCTATGGCAAACTGTTGGCATTGTTGGTCAAAAATTGACAGATTCAAGCAGGATCTAGCAAAGGGAACTCAATTAGAACAGCTATCCTCCTTCTGCCTGATAAACAAATCTTTAGATCCTCCACTGATGGTTTCTTTAAGGTCCTTACTGACATGAGATCAGCCACTATTACCAAGGCCATTATCCACAAATGTTGATTGACTGAGCTGCTGAGAGCTGTAAAGATCTGTCCAAAGCCGTGCAAGGATTCAAGTGTGTCTTGAACTCAACTTTTATGACATTTACCATTATGTAGTATCCGGTGCACTTTTCTTACTCTGTCCAGACTATCAGTGTATTCTCCAAAGAATGGAATGAACTAAGTTACAGGATATTACTTGCAAAATATGAAGCTTTAAAAAAATATGGCAGCTCGTGGCAACACCACCAATCCTTCATTTCAGACTTGACTTGCAGTTGGCCTCTGCATGTGCTCTTAAGTGGTACCTAAACAGAACCTGCTGCTTAAAAATGGGTGTGCAGGAACCTGCTCCTGTGGGAGGTTGATCTGATGCCACCGGAGCTGACAGAAATCCCTCAGCTGATTTTTAACAAGTATTGGATCAGGCCTACATCATGGGCAAGCAACCTTAATTTAGGTGAATGTGGATTTCCAGGTCTTATCATGTGCTTTTTATTTATTTATTTATTTATTTTTTACCTGAAGTGGGTGCCTTAAGGTGAAAGGAGGTGATCAAAGCAGAACATAACTGTTTCTGCTTGCTAAGCTGATGCTCGCTACTAAAACAATGGTCTCCACTGACTATATTTAGCTGCACTGCAGGCTGCTGAAACCAGCACACATTGCTATGGGCAGACAAGCAAGGAAGTCTGATACACAGCAGGACTGGGCCAGGGATAAAAGGTATATCTCCCTACAACTGACAAGTCAAGCACTTCAGCACTGTGAAGCTGGAAGGGTATCAATTGTAAGGAGCTGTCTATTCAATTTTCAAAAACTCTCTGATCAGATAGTTACTGATGTTTCAAGAAACAAACGTTGCCCCCAGTTAGACTGCTGAAATGCCTCTGAATGCAACGAGGTCACCCAAGGGTAGGTGGGGGCTTTAGTACTTAAACACTTTTTAGACATAATTCCAGTTATAAAACACTTCTCTCCCAAATTATTTGAGATTGAAATATTTCCCTCAGTGCATTTTTCTGCTTCAGTATATTGAAAAATATCACAGTTATTTACAGTGGATTTGTTTCACAGCCCAGAAAACTTGGACCCATGAAAACCCTCTAAAGTAGGGTACATTTTTCTGTTCCTTGGCAGCTTGATTGCCTTTTGCCCCCCTTCCTTCTTTTAAAATAATGTGATGTGAGAATTTGTTTTTTATGTAATACCTGAAATGCCTAATGTATGCTAGTTTGTTTTGGTTTTGAACAGGAGAGGAGGACACACCACAATGGCCACAAAATACACTTAGTAATAAGAAAATAAGCTAGACAGAACATATGTCCTCAAGTCATCAAGTCGAGTTTTTCAAAGTTTTTTAGAGAACAAGGACCATGACACAGCTCAGCATCAGAGTGAGCATCAGCACAGAGAGGAAGTTTTATTAATTTTCTGTGAACTATTCAGAACTGTCTGTGAAGTTGCGTATGTATCTGAGTTTGTCTACACCCTGTAAACACAAGTGTGAACAAAAACTTCCAGATTTCCTGTGGCTGGAGTTACAGTGAGTGAGATACATGTAAGTGGCCCTGGAGCCTTGATACCACAGAATTAGGCACTTAGCAGGTTGCACATTGGTATTAAATGTCTTTATTTGGATTCAAACTGGGTTAAGATTAATAGAGAATCAACGATATCATCATGCAGACACAAACCCACTGATCATTTCTCAGAGTGCTAAATTTGCATTCATAATGTGGTTGAGCACACAGTAGTGTGCCTGTAAGTGAAGTGACTTTTACTTATTTATGTTCTGCAGTGACATGATCATTGCTTTTCTGAGCCAGTCAGTCAAAGCAGTTTTCACTGTGAAATAAAAAAGAAATATCTGTGATAACGTGATTCCGTCAGCTTCCCTGCTGAGCCTACAGAAGTATTTCTGAAGATTTTTTTTGTGGATAATATTCAGTCTTTCCTGCAGCTCCTTGTTTAACATACCAGCTCTGGTGCATTATTCAAAGCTTCATGTTTGTATCAAGTTTTTTGTTTTTACCCACATTCTCCTCACACTGTTACTGCTCATCTTTATGTTCAACTCTTTCTCCCTTATAGCCATTTATAAATACACTGTTTTCTTGCATCCATGAAGAAAAAATCTTCCACTGTTTTTTCCTGAAGATTTATTTCCTGCCTTTCTGGCCAGTTAGTGTCTTTCATTTACTGGTTCTTCTACCTCAGAGAAATTTTCTTCAAAAACACAACCAAAACCCCTCAAATGGTCCCCTGTATTGTCAGAATAAGTTGTGAACACCCAGACAAGTGAAAAAAGAATAATCTTTGAAAAAAAACAGAAAGCCAGGCAAAGGCAGACTGAGAGACTTCCCAAAAGTAGAGGATTTTAGGTTCATTTATAAAATGTGAATGCACCAACTATGTTTTTCCATAAGCCTGGCTTCTGGAGCAGACCTTCATATCAACACGTCTTTGACCAGCATTTGAGTCCTAGCTGTGTCTTGCATGGTGTGGAGAGCTAAGATTGTGCTCCAGACTTCAGAGTTTGCACATTAGAAATATTAAGATGCAGACCCAGGATGAGTTAAACCACTTCAGAGGATATGAAAGGGAGTTAAGCTGGTCATGCAAAACTAGCTGCAATCAGATGGTCACCTGTAAGACTGTCTTTACCTAGTGTCTTCTGGGCATGTTATGCTAGCATCACACAAGGCTGAATGTCCCATAATGGCTACCAAGCTCGCTCTGCTCAGGAGCAGTCACCAGCAAGAGCCATGGGGTGCTGTCAAGCCCAGACTAGTGTATCATTAGGAAGCTTTGACAATGTCTGCTGTGGCTGGTGTGTTCCTCTAGGTTAGCGGCTTTCAATCTGTGGTCATAACAAAGCCTGGTGTCCTTGGACTACTTCTGTAGGAGCTGTGAAAGGCAATTACAGAAAGAAAACTTACTATCAACAAGCTCTGATTCAGCATACAGTACCCGTGTCATGGTTTAACTCCAGCCAGCAAAAGCACCTTACAGACACTTACTCATCCCCCACCCCTGGGCTGGGATGGGGTTGGAAAATGAGAAGAGTAAAAGGGAGAAAAGTAGTGGGTTGAGATAAAGACAGTTTAATA
>NW_010155770.1:0-3771 GCF_000699245.1 Pterocles gutturalis | reverse complement strand
GAGCTGAACAAGCTCTTCTCCTGTGTGACCATTGCTCAAGGAGGGGTTATGCCAAATATCATTTCCCAGCTCCTTCCCAAGAAAACTTCCAGAGATGTTGGTCCTTCTCAGGAACAAGGTGGCACCCAGTGAAATATGCCTTCCTGATCTGTGCACTTATGGATTATGGGACTCGGTAGCACTAGTTTGTCTGTGTTTGCTTCCTTGTCAAGTATCTTTCCCACTATTTTTAATGCATTTTTAAAGTTTGTAATAAAGTTCCTAGAATGCAACACTGTTCTCCTTCTTTCTTTTCTTGGCTCCCCTTCCAGGGATGGAGGAACACAGAAAATGTCCAAAAAAAGTCTAGCATACCACCTAACTTTTTAAAAAGCCAGGTACATGTGTACTTTTGAAAACAGGTTACAGGTAATGGTTGTGGAGCAGGCAGAGGAGTCAAGACACACATTGCTGTTCATGTGAACTTTTCCTCCATCACATATTCAAAGTACAATTAGTTCAGTGCCTGACAGGTTGTTTAACTCTGCTTTAGAAGATAGTAACCTTGTGCTTTAAAGACTTACTGCTTGTAAAGCTGTAGCAAATGACTACACTTCTTGAGACTGCTACAACATGACACTAAACCTCTGTCCCTCCCATCTTGTCATACTGACCATAAGTGGTGTATTCAAAATCTGGTGCAATATTTGTACTTTTGCTAGAGGTGACTGTCTTTGCTCTGTCTGTCTCTCAATGCAGAGAAACAAAAGTCTCCATACCAAAACAACCCCCTAGGCCTTTGCTGACCAAGTTGTTGAAAGTCTTCCCTCAGGAAAGTGCCCAGGGTTTTTGCTGTTCACAGTGGGTGCTGAGGCTTGCTCTTGAACTGGAAACCTGTGATCTGCTGTAGCTGCACTAGGATCTCACATTTCATAGCATCTCACACAGAGAAAAGCGGGTTAGGACCAGTTTCTTAAACTGTAGCTGGAGCTTGAACTTTTTATTTGAAAAAGATCTGCCTGTCCTGTTGACTTTGACCTAGCTACTTCACTCCCTCAAGGCACAAGGGTGTCAGAGGCTACTGGCCAGGTTTTACAATGCTGATGGATGTCAGAGATGTGTGCAATGCATTAATGACTCCCTCCAAGCTGCACTTACACAGGAATGGAAAGAGAGAAGGATGCCTGACTAAGCAGACACCATGATTTCAGGGTGGTGGGCAGCTGGAACTGTCATTGTATGCTGCCTGGTTCTTGAGAGCAATTTGATGAGATTTTGGCTGGCCTGCAATTAACCTAGTGAAGTGAGAAAAAGTGGAGGATGCTGTAGCAATGAGAAATTAAAATGTCTGAGAGTAAATCTTAAGCTTTGTGCACGTATAAAGATGTACTATATGTAACTAGCCTTGTTCTGAGCATTTACACTTGTAAATTGAACAAAACAAAAAAGGTTTAAAGCAGGTACATGAGAAAGGAACATGTGAAAATCAAATTTTTTCCTCCATTTGACCACAGCAAGGGAAAACAGGCTTGGGAATGATTATTTCTTTGAACCAAGCAAAAATCTAAAGGCTTGCAGTAACAGTAGAAGACTCAAGAAAAGTACTAATTTTGTGAACTTTTAACCATGGCACTTACAGCACCCTTTGCTAATTTGGAGAACTGTATGTTGGTCATCATGCTGCTCCTGGATGCAAGGTGCTCCTGTGAGCCTCCTCTGCACCACTCCAAACAGACCCTGCAAGGCATGGCCAGTGCTCAAGTTGCTTCTAGAAATGCTTTCACCTGACATTTTCTGTATCATAAAAGACATTGAGGGAGCAGTGTGGCCTTACTTCTACTTATACAGAAAGATAGAGTTTATGATGAAGTACTGGTCCCATCAAAAGTCAATTTTTAAAGTATTTCTTTGACCAGGAACGGTCTTGTTTGATCTCTTCTAGACAATAGTTCAACCTGTCTGTAAGTTGACCAGATAGAGTAGTGATCTGAAAACTCACCCCTCTGGCCTCTCAGTGACAGAGGGTAGATGTTTCCTAACCCAGTTGCTCAGCAGAAGTTTCTGTTGGGCTAGAGATCAACTTCCCAGCACTCATGTATTGAAGAAAAAAATTATTCGGCTGTCACCACACCTTTGACAGGGCATATTATGCCTTGCAACACAGCTATATGTGACTTTGGAAAAAAATGGACTGTGTCACAGATGGGGACAAGTCATAGAGGAGAGAAAACCCAGTATCAGAGGTCCTGAGCTTTCCCAGGCTCTGTAGTGTGGTCACAAAGCAGTTTGGTCAATGCTGGCAGCACAAATAGTGGTGGTACAGGTTGCTGGCTTTAATTCTTGATGACTACAGCACGGTGAGGTGTGCCCCCTTCCAGTTGTAATAAATTAACTGCCAATCAGAGGTATGGCAGTTCTTTGAGGCAGTAAGTATTAGGCTTGTTTCCAGAAATCAGCTAACAAGGAGCTCTGCAAGGAGTAGTGACAAATTCTCATGCTCTTGCGGACTGTACTGAGTTGCACTTGTGTTGTGACCTTGATTGTTTTTTTGAGTGGCTGAATCATTGCCCACCCAGGTGGCATTAAATGATGCAAGAGCTGGTAATGATAGGGCTACCGCTGTGGAATTTAAAAGGGGGCAGCTCTTGCTAGAAATTGTGGTTTGGGTAGGGGTACTGTTAGAAAAGAAGCTAAGTCAATAACCTTTTCAGGTGAGAGTTTGTTCTTGAGAAATGGCAGCATGCTTTCTTTGTATTAGATAAACTCTTGAGTGAAATAATGGTAGGTTGTGTACACTGTTTTTAAAAGCTTATCTTTCTAACACCCACAAAAATCTCCTGAAGGAACTTTTATTATGTTTTTGAGCACTTTAATTTGATACCTGGTTTAGTTTCTTCCCTCGTCTGGGTAGAGCTTCTCGTTACTTAAAAACAACTAATGATTAAAACTTGGTAACAATTCTATATACAAGAACAGAATTTTCCTGTATCTGTCTTCTAGTTGCTTTGTGTTATGCATTGAAGGATAATTGGTACTATTCAATACCAGAGACTGCATGTCAGTAATAAGTGATGGGGCTTCTTAGAATAGATTCAATACCATATAAGAAGATGGTACTTGTGTATTTGTAATAGCCTGATGCACAGTGTGCTGAGCAGAGAAATTTCAGTGTTTGATGTAAAACAAAGCTTTCCTTTTTCCCATAAGTCTTGTTTCTGATTGTGGCCTCTTATCTTGCAGCAATAGGTCCTCTCACCTCTGGAAGACAAGATCCATTTGAAGTGATTTCCAGGAGATGAATTTCTTCTCTGTTGTTTCTTCAGACAAATATATGAATTTTTAGCTCTGTCTCTCACAAGGTTGTCATTGCAGACACTGCTTAGGTTCTTACCAGGAGTAAGTTCATTGAAGCTTCCCTGCAGGGTTTCTGAACACTTATAGTTATCCTGAATTTGTTTAACCTTTCCCCTTAACAGTAGTTACTCTGTTGATACTGAGTCAGAAGACCTTGCTCCTAAGTTTTACTCTACTCTCTTGAAAAGTTTTGGAAATCTAGTGGATGGCTGACTTGCTGCTCTGACTGAGCTTGTAGATGTCTTTTGGCTGGAAACTTGTCAGTCTCTCCTAGAGCAGTAGCCTGACTCATCTGTTCTTTCAGACAAAAGTATGAACAACTAGCAAATTTCCGGAGAGGGGAGAACAGACTTGTAAGGCAATTAGGAAGGCAGTGTGCTGGTTTTGGCCGGGATAGAATTAACTTTTCTTATAGTAGCTAGTATGAGGCTATGTTTT
>NW_010155769.1:0-3642 GCF_000699245.1 Pterocles gutturalis | reverse complement strand
AAACCTCATTAGGTTTACACAGGCCCACAATATTCTGTTCATCTTCATTTATTCATTGTTATATCATTTGATTAAGTAAGAGAAGGAGTCACTGTTTTGGCTTTGAACAGGTATCACATTAATGTCTCAAGTCTCTTGCTTCTACGTATTGATTAGACATTCATGACACCATGTTTCATTCTCCCAAAACCATTTCTTAAGCTTCAACTTTTCCTTCAACTTCACTCTTATTAATGTTTACCATATTTACATATCACCTACAATCTAGTTCACAGTCTAGAAAATGTGTCCTATTCCTGACAAGGGCCATATTTTTAGACTTCCTCATCAGCTTCTTGAACCAAAACAAACCAATATATTCAGTTTTGCAGAAATGGGTAAGGCTTTCACGCTTATTTACCTGCTTGAAAGTCTAGGGATTTGCATTAATTACCCCCCAGCTTTGATAAAACAGCCTTTTCCTGAATCTATGCATCCATAATGCTGTGCATCTCGGTGTTATGGCCTTTGAAGTTTCCATGGTTCTAAAGACTTTCATCTGTCACAAATGGAAATGAGTCTGTACTGATGGGGCCAGGTTGCAGTGGCGTAACTCCATCAGTGGAGAATTTACTCATTTATATTTGAAATATTACCAAAAATTATTCATCATACAGGTTTAATCACAGTATATTGTATCTAATAAACTGTAGGTGAAGCATGAATAGCTAAAAGGGATTTAAAAAGTGTAAAAGCAAGAATTCTTGTATGATCTCTATGGTTTTCTACGTTTTGTGTGGAGAAAAAAATACAGATATTCATTCAAAAAAAGACAGGTATTTCTCTTGTCAGAGTAAAACAGGGCTTTTTGCAGGTGTTTCAGGTATTACTACAGCTTATTGCAAGGTGTTCGGGGGTATCATTCATGAGTGACTATTAGACGAGAAAGTAGTTCAAACATACAACAAAGTTCATGAATAATGCAAAGCAGGAACACCACAATTTAAAAAACCTTGTGAAGCTAGGTTCCGGCTGCCTAACTCAATCTAACTGGTACACAATGAGTTCTAAAGGCACTCTAAAGAAACTCAGATATGAAATCTCTGCATATGTTATGGATCATACTCGTAGATCATCAAAGGCTCAAGTATGAAACTCAGAATCTCTGAAATTATCAAGCAATAAATTTAGAGCAAACAAAATTGGTTACCCTGTATATGATGCACAATTATACTGTGGAGCTCGTGAATGCTAAATGTTGCATACAGTAGAACTGTATATAGATTTTTGATAGGACTAGGCAAATTCAGAGAAAATAAGTCATTGTTATCTATTTTTAAATGGGGTTAGGTATAATCTCTATTTCAAGAAGTATTTTAAACACTGAGTGTCATAGCTGGAAGAGTATATCAGTCAAAAAACTTGTAATTACTTCAGTCATTGGGTAAGCCTGTGACCTATAATTCTATATTTGCCATGTTTCTTAATATTTCTCCTTCAGATTGCAATCTAGAGGGTATTAACTAGGTGAAATTAAGCTCTGTTGTGAGCCAGTAGAGTAGTTCTTATGTTTTCAGGGAAGGGAAGAGTGGACTGAAAATGGTGAAGTACAGCAATTCCTGTTGACAGTAGAAAATATTTCAGTTTCGTAACTATATCATAAAATGATAGCTTTACACTGTGAGAAAATTAACAAAATCATGGACTGAATTTGTAGTTGTAATAGAGGCAGAACATGTAAATAGGACTCAAAAGGGGTCCTGAAAGCTACTCACCATGCACGTGTTACTGCATTGAAATTCTTTCAGAGCTGACAATGTGGGAAAAGACTATGACAATCACCCCTCATCCCAACATAGTTCTGGAAGCCCCTCTTAGAATTATAAAGTAGCAGTTGTCCATCTAGTGAATCATATTCAGGTTTGTGATATTATCTATCAGGGAATTATTTCAGATTTATATTTGGTTATTTAAGAACAAAACTAGATAAAATTGGGTATCAGGTTTAGGGGTTAGATCCACATCAAGACCAGGGAGGAAATAAGGAATGAGAACTATCTGAGCAAGAGAAAGGGACAACTATAAGTGATGTATCAGCACAGGAGTAAGAGGAAAATTATTTTACATGAGATGTCTAATCTTAGTTTAATAAAAATCCATTGTTAGTAAAGATGAAAAGATGACACTGAAGAGTTTGTGTGTAGCAGTATGAAAGGGTAAAGACTTTTTTCAGTCTAATATTTTTTTCTGTTTTCTTCCCTCTGTAGCTTTTTCAGGAACTTGCGTAACACATTATTCTCTATGTAGGAGTCTAAATGAGTTCAAATATATGCCCAACTTTACCAGTCTTTCAGAATGTTTTGGTACCCTGTAGAAGATCAAAGCCTCAACAACTGAAGATGCTGTCAGGCATGTGGTCATTGCTTCAGATGGGTGGTTCAACTATACCCAGAACCAGGAGGTAGCACTGTGTTGCCTGAAGAGAAGCACAGATAAATCATGTATCAAAACTCTTGATTCTAGGGAAAAATTAAACTGGACTTTGGTTTCCAGTGGGCAAAATGTAAATCACCCAGAATGCCAACACAGCACTAAGCTGAGAATAGCCTGAGGAAACCAGAAGCAGCTTATTTTAATTTTAGCTTTTTTGTTGGCATGCGGGAAAATCCATTCCTGATCCTTAAATATAGCCCTGAATTTGGATCAGAAATCAGTTACTCCCTTCAGCCTCATTCATCATTACCTTTGCAATTTCACTGAGTTAAAGTTTTAATGCTATAGCCTTCTAACCTGTTTTGTTCTCTGTGTGAACAAAATCCAGAAAGTTGATATAATGGAGGTTGGCAGTGAGAAACTATTGATGTTTAGGGACAGTGCTTAACTAATAACAGTTCTGGGGATAATCCCAAGGAAATATCTACTAAGAGAATTGTATTCTGTTGTAACAATGTGATTGGAAGGAATATTTAGGACTAAAACTACAAGTAGAACAGAGTTTATTAACTGTTTTTAGCCTAAAGTCTAGGTATTCTAAATCTTCATGGTCTTAAATTTCTTCTAATAAAGTTTCAAAAGTCTTAACACTTCTATCCCTGGTAGGTTAACACAGCTGAGTTGTGTCAAACCCTGAGATGGATTAATGAGTAAACATTGCCGTCAGTTTGGTGTAATCTAAACAACGTCATTGATTATAATCTAAACTATGTCATTGATCATAGTCAGGAAACTGACTATGTTAGTGATGGAAAATTCCTTCCCCATTTTGTCAGAGGAAATCATTCAGGCTTTGGGTAGTGACAAACTCTCACAAGAACCTTTTCTACATATTGAAGCAATGATTAGAACCTCATTTAAAGACAAGTGTCATGATCAGCTTCTGGAGAAAGAGCTCATTATTAGGCATCCATTAAAGCACTTTCCAGTCCATGGTTTAGGCAGAAATTTTTCTTTGAAGTACCTTGATGAGTTATTTAAAACTTAAAGGCACCTGTTGTGAGTTCTACTAGCTGGAGGGATTACCTTGGCTCAAGAACGCTGATTTTAAGCCCATACTGCTCATCTTTTGAAAAACAAAGATTATGGTGAGTTCCTGTCATACAGTCAAGGAAAATCATTCCAACACTAATAGTTACACTTCTACATCACAGAATCACAGAATCACAG
>NW_010155768.1:0-3794 GCF_000699245.1 Pterocles gutturalis | reverse complement strand
TATATATATATATATCTACACATATATATATAGGGCCCTCTTAACCTGCTAAAACATTGGTTCAGATAAGGAAACAGAAACAATATTTTCTCACAATATTGCCTACCATGTCACTCTGAAAGTTGAATAAAAGCCCTCCTGCTGCTACTGTTGTAGATAACAGAATCTGTTGTTTAACTCAAATGACAGACATGTATTTTTAGAACAAAAGATCCTGCATGAACTCCATTCTCTGTGCTGCTTCTATGCAGCTCAGTTGATCGCAATTCTGGTTACAGTCATACAAAGCAGGTTATTTTAAAAGCTTTAAATCTATGGCATTATAAAGACAAATCTTTATCACTTGTCACATTCTGAGGGTGGTATTTTAGGAGCAGAGCAAGTGTTCTGCTTTGCACGTGCACTGATTTTGCTTGACGTGCCCACCATGCTTAAATTGCTCAATTACTCTCCCCTTTGGATTTTTAAAATGCAGCAATCACAGCCAAAGCACTTTTGCTGAAGCGGTGGGCATATTCGCTTCCACTCAGGTGCTTTCTTGCCTTCTCCAGCATATATCTTTTATGTCCTCAGGCTTCACTCTACATCTCTTTGAAAAATAGCAGTTCTCTTTGTGTCAGTGTCATACATCCCATGGAGTAGTGCATTTCCAGTTAAGATGACTAGTCACAGTTACCCATTTTAATTTCTTTCACGGCTTTTCAAAATAAATTCTCTTTGTTCTAATGCTGCTTCTCAAGGAAAATTGCAGATAAACTTGTTTTGCTCCAAACAGTGAGATTGACAAGAGTTTGTTGTCTGTCCGAACTCTAACAGCATTTCAAACATAGAGCCTTTGAGGGTCAAAATTTTATTTGGAGAGACTGAAGAAGGCTTTCTGTAAGGTTAGCTGTTATGAAGCACTCTCTGAGATTCAAGAATCAAGTCAAGATCTGAGACTTTACAAATTATTTACAGTATGTGATGTTATATAATACCAAATTATTTGTAAAATCTTTGCAGTAGTGGGGTTGGGTAGACATGTTTTATGCAGAGCTGATTGCGTTTGACTCATTGAATATTAATTTTGTCAATAGTACAAAAAATCCTAAAAATATTGAAATATGATAATGGTTTTGAACTTAAATATAGATGAAACTAACAAAACAGAAGTATGGTTCACTTATACTCAGATTTTATTGAACTTGGAATTTACTTTTGGGAATTCTTGACATTTGGGCTCTCCATTTCTGAGCTCAGTGTCCATTAAGTCCACAAAGAAACCTGCCTAATAAGCTTCTCTGCCCTTTAGCCTTGTTCTTTAGGATACGTTTGTTAAAGCCAGCTTGTTAAAACCCAGTCATAACTATCAGTTTTGGTCAACCCTGAATTAAAAATCATGAAATAGCTTTTGTTAAAGAAACATCCTGCTAAAATTCGTCTGATACTAAGTCAGTCTGAAACGAGCTAGCTCACCATCTTAGATAGTCATCTACTACCTTTCTCATCATTAACAAGTTACAGCCAAACAGAAAGTACTCGTGCCCAGGTCCTTAAGGCCAGAGCCCTGACCAGCACAGCAGCCAACTTCCCAAACCTGGAAAGTATCCAGAGAGACAGCATCAAGCATTTCCTCCCTGATTTTCCTTTGTGGATTGTGCTTCTGACTTTAATGTGCTGAGATTTAGACAAATAATGTTGGGCCTTCTAACTGGTGAGGTGGGTGTGGGAAATACCTGGCTTGAGAGCATCCACCTCACTAGCACAGGGAATTGTCAGCTTAAATTTTTCTTTGTGTACAATCAGAAGGAGAAGTGTTTCACAGGAGGAAGTTGCAGAAAAACTTTGACTTGGAGTTGTGGCTGCTGACTGAAAAGTGGATGTGGGTATTCTAGGAAATGTAGGTCTGTTCTTTATTCCTAAAATGTTGATCAGTTCTTTATTCCTAAAAACTGATAAAACCAGTCCACTAAGGATGAAGGTTGGGAATTGAAACTGTCACAGAAATATACAAAAGTGGCAAGCATCAGAAAAATATTCCCTCCTCTTCTTCCCAAGCTCTATGAAGTCACTTACATATTCAAAATGACCATCCACTGCAGTAACATGGGGGATCATTCTCATTGTCTCACAAACATTTTCATTGGCAACAGAAACTGGTTCACATACTCTAGCTGTGGTACAAATGCTCTTTAATGAGATCAGCATAACCATAAATTCAACCGCTATTCAGGATGTTTAGCGAAGCAGCCTTTGGGGTGAGACAGAAGGAAGAAATCCAGGACAGATAAGAAAAAGAAAACAAAATGTATTGTCAAGCTACACAATGTTTGGTTGCTCTCAGCTGACTCCCATTAGTTCCCTTGGCCTGAATTTAAAGTGACTTTACATAAATATCTCCAGCAGAAAAACAAGTGTCAGTCAGGCAGATAGAAACATTTATCTGAATAGCAGTAGAGCCTGGTTTCTAATTCTTTCAAATGAGAGAAGGAAAGCTGTCTGACGCTACCCATCCGCGGTGACACATGGGGTCTTAGCTAGCTGATTGTGATAACCTGCCTACAGTGTGGTAATACAAGCTAATTTTGGTATCCATTTTATTGCATAAAGAACTCACAAGCTCATATAAACTCTAATTGTCTTCCAGGTGCAGTGAATTACATGCAAATTTGACTGACATTGTTGTCTGGTGATATTTATCTGTATACTTGCCTGCTCGTAATAATTGGATTTAAATATTTACATTGAGTTCTAATTGAATTTGGATATTTAAGTTATATTATGCAGACAAATAGAGGCTGCATGCTCTAGTAAAATGATATCAAGCATAGTTTTCAGAAATCTAATTGAAAATCTGTAAGTAATGTTTTAAAAGCACGTGCTGTATGAATGACTGTGTAAACATATCATGAAATTAAATTCTTTTGAAGTGTTTATTTTTTTTCCTATCTCAGGAATAGTACACGTGGCTTGGAAGCTCACATCTAGATTCTTTCCTGTTTACCAATGAATATTAACTCCTGTTTTATTTCAGCTAGAGACCTTACCACATCAAGCTGTGGGGTTGGACTGAAAAGAATAATTGTATTGCTCCCTTTCAGGTATGTCACCCAAAAGCCTTCTGCACTGTTCAATTGGCTTCTTTCCTTCACCCTTCATGGTTGATATTTAGGTGACCGGAGTGAGCCTCACTTCTCTCCCTAGGTGCCGAACTTACAAAATCCAGAATCAGCCTGGGGAAGTAGGTGTAATCTGTGACATTTCACTGTCTTCATAGCTTCTCTTTTTGCTTTAGGAAGGAAAGAAAGCACATGTGATGACTCTCCTTGTAACAAGTTATTCTCTCCTCAATCCAGGTCATTTACATTTGAAATGATACTTTGAAAAAAGCTAAAGCCTAGCCCTTTTCCTGTCTTGTCTACCTCCCTACCTGTGTCAAGAGGAAGACCATGACTTAAAACCCCCACTTTCCTCCAAATAACTGCAGCCCTGACATACAGCAGTTGTAGAAAATAGTGTGGGATGCTGGTCTATCTTTCTCCACTGTGTAAGAAAGACTATATCCTGTCCTTAAACCACTGGCTACCCCCAAGTCCTCAGTTCTACACAACAGCAGAGTCCCACCAGCACAGCTCAGAAACATGTTGCTTCCCACCAACATAATTTTCAGTTGCAGGGATGACTATCTACCTTGCCCATCAGTATGTCCTCCGGTTAAACAACACTTCCAACCTAAGTAGAATGACAAGCAGTTGGCAAAAAAAGGAGGAGGGAAAGGGAAGGAAATGGACCAACCTGATAGCCTTTTATGAGGA
>NW_010155767.1:0-3904 GCF_000699245.1 Pterocles gutturalis | reverse complement strand
CAGAACAGGCAGAACCGGCAGAACCCCAAGATGTGGTGGGTGCCAGCTTCTGAAGACATGGCTCTTTCCTCCTGCGCTCTGGGGTGATGGGCCAGGAGATGGGCCCGGAGCACCGAGGCTGGGTGGTATCTTCTAGGTTGGGTCACGCTTGTCATCACATTGGCAAGAGATGTGCATGGCTGTGGCCACACACCGACAAGCATGTGTGTGCCCACTCGTAGGCACCCAGCTGGTCCCTCCGTTCACCCAGTGTTTGCAGGGGGACCATGTCCATGTGCTGTGAAGCCGCAGTGAGTTGCATGCTTTGCAGTCTCCCTTCTCCACACTGAGTCTCAGGGCTTAAGCAGAAGGTGGTTAGCAGGAGGATCAGTGATTTAACCCCTTCTTCCTTCAGTCAGGGCAGGGCAGATTGGACCTGATGGCTGCCCCATGTGCTGCAGGCACACATCCACCAGCGCGACTGGGAAGCGAAGGTGGTTTTCCACAGCAAACACTGGCCAGGGCTTGCATGCTCTGACACCATGTGCTGTGCTGGGTCAGCTCCCTGGGCTGGCTCATGTCCGACCTCTTCCTTGTAGTCCCTACAAAGCCCAGCTCGGAGCAGAGACCCCCTCTCTTGGGTCTGCAGAGGTCTCCATCTCTTCCTTCTCTGCATCAAGGCTCTTCTGTCACCTGCTGAATTGCTCTCCCATGAGTGAACCCCAGATTTAGATGATCTTGTTTGTCTCGGCAGAGAGCATGAGCTCAGGATGGCTTCTGACTTCTGACTCGGTGTCATGGAGGCACTTTTCCATTTGTCTTTCACATCCTGGTTTGGCTGTGACACCAGCAGCAGGTTAACTCTTTTGTCTCCATTGCCAAAGTGTATTTCATCCCCATTTTCCTGCACCGCCTCACCCGTTTAGCTCAGGTCCCCTCAGCTAAGGCCAGTCTCCAGGAATGTAGCTTCTGTTGGCGTGTCTGCGCTGTCAGGGTGACCCAGATTCGCAGGGCCAGAGCTCGCAGATGTCTAATGCCAGCTCTTGAGATATCTGACTCAGGCCCGGGTGATGATCTAAGCCCATCACTCATCATTCCTAGAAAGGCAGACAAATGGTCGGGAGGCGGGAATTTGCCTCCTCAAACTTTCAAGCTCATGCTAATCTGGGACTTTTCTCAACATGCAAAATTGTGGTTTTTTCTCCCCCTGTGTGAGCATTTGCTGTCACTCACCTTCACAGCCCCGCATGGCCACCAGGAGCTGTCAGGGAAAGCCAGTCTCCTTGCATGCCCTGCTTGCTCCACCAGCAGGACCCTGGTGAGCCCATCCCGCTGACTGATGCTGGCCAGGAGCTCCAGCTGAGCTGGACCTGCTTCCTCCAGTCACCTCCAGCTCCTCATTCATCACCACGATGAAAAACATGCAACAACATTGAGGTTAACAGCACCAGTACGGGCCGGGGTGGACCGTGCTGACCACAGGCGTGCTCCCTGGAGTGGGCAGAGGTGGGCACTTCTCACGCTGTCTCCCCAGGGCTGCCGGGTGCGAGGGTGGGGGGGTTTCTGCTTCCTAAGTACAAGGCTGACCTTAGGCTGCCTTTCTCTCCACTCCTTTGCAGTTCTCCTTAGCTCCCTGTCTCTATGTATAGAAACCCAACCAGATGCTTAGTTGCTGCTTGGCGAAAGTGGGCTCTGACCCCTCGCCAGCATGCGTGTGAGGGGATGGATGCAGGGAGTATCTAGGGCTTTACTCACTGTCTCTTCAAAGGTGTCAGATGGATTTCTGGTTCATCTGCAAAAAATGTGCATGAGCCTCACTTTCCCGTCGGTGATTAAAAGCAAACATTAACAGCAGCACCATCCAGGAGACACGGGTGCTCTTTGGCATTATCTGTTTGGTATTCTGCTTAAAAATGTCGGACACCCCATCAAGGAGAAGGGACCACATCATGTGGCGCCTGGGATCCCAATCAGAGAGGCAGAGCCACGAAGAGCAAATCACGACTAGCTGGGAGGCAGCCCTCGCAAGCCAATCATTGGCTAAAATGGCTCTTTCAGGCGGCCAGTGAATGAATCCATTCACAAAAAAGCAGGGCTAGTTTGCAAACAGCAAAACAGTCTACTTTTTTTTTTTTTTTGCACTGGATGAGTCTGCCAGGGAGACACCCAAGCCCTGAAGCAGATGTGTGGGACATGGCTGGTGCAGCCAGCATAGGTGCAGTGAATTCAGGAGGACAGATTCCACCTCTCACAGTTTGTAGGCCCTGTTCCTCCTCCCGCAGAGGCTCAAAGCCTTGCCCAGAGAGCCTCAGCCTCCTGCCAAACTCCCTTGCACAGGGCACAGACTGCCAAGGACCCACAGACCAATTCTAGGCTGTGGGAGTAGACCCAGCTCTCAGCATCACATGGATGTCCTGAAAAAGGAGAGGAGCCCTTGCAGAAGCCCGCACACCCAGATTGCTGACAGAGCGTATGATAGGAAAGGCTCCTCCTTGGATCTGAAAGCTGAGGTTGAAGGGCATTGCTCTGGGTAACTGCCAGGTCTGGGGCATGGTTGCTCACAGAGGGCCTGACTAGGTCAGCCATGTCATGTGCCTTGTCACCCAGTCCTTAGAAACCAGTTATCTCCCCATACTGGAGAGCAGAGAGCAAAGCAACCAGCCAAGCTCACTGACCACCCCCATTAGTCAGGATCTGGACCCTTCCTCCCCGGGGAAATCTTACAAGACACTACAAAAAGCCAGGGCTTTGGAGCCAGTGCTGCCAGAGCTGCTGGGGGTCCATGGTGAGGACCCTGGAGCTCACAGGACAGCAATTCCACCTGCTGAGCAGCAGCATGCCCAGTATGCACCATGCTGTAGCTCTTCTGTCTCAGCATTGGCTGCTTTGGAGGCAGCCTTTGGGGAGGGAGCAGGAGGCAGAGCTCAGGAATACTGAGAAGGGAAGTAAAAGCTGCAACTCTGGGTGCCAGGGCGGGACAGCCTTTGGGGACCAGGCTCTGAGTCTGGAGTGGGAAAAGAGAGCAACGGTGCTGGAGAAAGAGAGCTCCTCGTCATGGATGCTGGCTGACTCTGGGGAATCACATACAGGTGTTCAGGTCTATAGGCTCCTTGGAGGATTGTCCGGGAGCTGTCCGTCAGACCCCCTCTGAGGCTGACTGTGTCCTCAAGCATTGTGTGGTCTGCTTCCATCCCTTTTACTGCCAAAAGACACTTTCTCTCCAGGACATGGTACTAACAAAGGACTGGGCCTCCAGCCTTGGCTCAGTTTATCCACTTTTATTGGGACAGGGACCATATTTCACCCTGGAGCTGAGATTAAGCACTGAGCTGGACTTGGTATTCCGCTCTTTGACCATATTTTAGGAAATGGCTACTTTTGCCTCCTCCCTTCCCACCAGGAACTGCAGCCAACAATCCTCTTGGACACCTCTTTGAGCCAGAGGAAGCAGCGCGCAGGTCAATGCGTAGCTGTGAAGCTGGACTTTGCTGGTAATAATGAAGGACGTTGGTGAAGATGCAGGTAGTGCTGTGGTACCCAAGGGGAGCCCTTGGCTGAGCTGTCCCGGAGGTGCCCTCAGCCCAGGCTGAGGAACAGAGCTGCAGGGTGGGTTCTCACCAGGAACACGGAGGCTCGGCATGGGTCTGGTCCCAGTGGGGGACAGGTGACCCCAAAGCAGGTGGCAGTGCCCCTGGCCAGCCATGGACAGCAGTCCTGATGTCAGGGCCGCGGCATGCTGCTCGGTCCTGCCCTTGGGCCTGGATGGGGGGCCGGGATGGCTCTGGGGGTGGCTGTGACAGCCCTGCTGTGTCAGGGCACTGGCTCTCGGCTCCCTCTGGGTCCCCGGGGAGGCGCTGGGTCCCCGGGGAGGGGCTGGGTGCAGGCCGCGGGCAGGGCCTGGGCCGGGCTCGGGGCAGCCCCTGGG
>NW_010155766.1:0-3871 GCF_000699245.1 Pterocles gutturalis | reverse complement strand
GACGGATGGGATACAGCCCGTGTTTCCGTAGCCTGCTCTGGGGCTGCGTGAGCGTGGTTGGTTCGGTGGGTCACCCCGTGGTGTCACTGGTGGGGGGTTTAGGGAGCGGTTCCGGGTGTTCGTCGGGCAGCGCAGGCACATCGCAGCTACAGGCAGGAAAGCGATACCCCCGCGATCGAAGGGGAACATAAGTGCTTGGAGTTGAACACATGCTAAAGTGATTTTCTGGATTGGAGGTATAATCCTCCAGGGCACACTAATCATCTTCAGATTTGGTTGCTCAGGGATTATTTGCGGAAGGGAAACATCAATAATTTTAGGTTGTAAAAAGGAACCTCCTGGGGTATTCACAAGTGACTGGTGTGAAGGTTAAAGGAAAGATAAATCCTTCCAGTGCATTATTTTCTGGGAATTGGCCTCTCGCTTCTTTTAGCTTTGACTGAAAAAACAGGAGGAGGTTTCTTTTTTCCAGTAAAGCTGGTATTTTGTGCTGACCGCTGTGTTGATCAGATGGGGTTTTCTCCGGGGACTCCGGAGCTGGCCAGCGGGGGGTCTGTGCGACTCTACTTCAGCGAGAGGTGGTGGACAAACAAGGGGCTTGGGTTTTGTCTTTTCCCCAGCTGAGCAATCTTGGTGTTTGTCTGAAACCTCCCAGTTTGATGGGAATTGTTATTTATGCGAGCCCAAGTGCTCCGTTGCTAGGCTCAGCAGAGACAGGATTTTATCATGGCAACGCACGGGGACACCGGTGACCTTTAGTTAATGGGAGCTCGATAAGCTCAAGTCGAGCTGCCAGGCTGTAAGGGAAGAAAACCATCTGCACCGCTGCGTGCCACGTCGGTACAGCCTCCGTTAGATAGAGGGAACCTCTCTACTTATTTCTTTTCCTTCCACCTTCAGTGTGGCAAAATTAAGAAAGTCAAATTCAGAGTATATGCCCCTTGTTACCAGAGTGGATTCATATAGGCTGGAAAAATTTCTTGTAGAGGAGAACACAGTGTCTCAGTTGACAAACTGTAACATCCGACCGGCTGCAAAGCTGCAGAAGCAGCAGGATTTACGGTGGCAAGGCGAAACCACCCCAGGCAGCGCTGTGTTCAGAGCCATGCTGCAGTAGCACAGAGCTTTCGAAAAACATTTCTGTGAACACTGTGAATAAAAATCTCCTTGTCTGGCGTGCTCCCCTCGTCCTTTGCATCCCTTTTGTTTAGGCATTACAGGGATATTTTTGATGCTTCTGAAATTCACGGTGCTGATCAGTGTGTGGCTTGAAGTCACTTCGTGTCTGGATTGAAGCAGGACCTGCGTGGGGGTTATGTGGCTGACATTACAAAGGGATATCTGATGTAGAGAAATCGCCCTTGCTGTGTTTGTCTGGGGACAGCCTCCTGTGCTTTCCCTTCCCCTGCTGCCGTGGGGAAGGGCAGGGTGGCACAGCCGGGGTCAGCAGGCGGAGGAGTCGGGGTGATCCTTCCCTCTCGGGGTGTCCTCGGCGTACCCAGCAAGGCGAGTCTCAAGTCTCATCCTTTCGGTTTTGGGGGGCGAGACGTGGAGTTTGGGTTTGAGGGCAGAAGGAAGGGGGGTGTTGCTGAGTGCTTTTGCTCTGCTGCTGCTCTGGGTGAGGTGTCCGAGCACATTGTTCTGTTTGTCATCTGGGCTCCGCTGCTGTTTCCAAAGATGCTGGGGAGCTTCTGGGCCCAGATGCCAGGGCAAAAAGGGACAAACAGGAATTGGCAAAAACAACTCTGACACATCCATGTCAGTGTGTATGTGTTTGGCAGGGACGACAGCGCTGGATTGCTGAATCTTCGCAAAGAAATGTTATTTTACCGGCTTTCCTCAGTCACAATTAAAGTGTGCGCGGTTTGTTTTAAGAACGGGTTGCTTGCTCTCTCTGCTCCCTGGATAAGCTGTGCTCCTTCCCTTTGGTTAGGTGCCTCCGCCGACGGCCCGCTGAAGCTGCTGCCCGAGAGCCACTTCGACCTGGTGGTGATCGACGAGTGCGCGCAGGCGCTGGAGGCCAGCTGCTGGATCCCGCTGCTGAGGGCTGGCAAGTGCGTCCTGGCCGGGGACCACAAGCAGCTGCCCCCCACCATCATCTCGCACAAGTAAGGAGCCGTTCGCGGGCCCGGGTCCTCCTGTTATTAATGCAGCCAAGCACCTCTCGGTGCCTCGTGTGGGTGACTTACTGGTGTCCCTGTGAGCGGTCACACTGCCAGAGTTCCGCCAGACCTGTTTTACTGATTGCCGCTGTTTAAAGTTTAACGTGGCTCCATCCGAGCTGGCTTTCTTATCGCACGAGGACGTGACATTGGTGGTTTCACCTGCTGCTGACCGAGGCATGCAATGCAAAGCGTGTGTGCTCAGCATGGCGCTGAGCGCATCCTCCCACCAGAGGTCAATGCCTGGAGCCTTGGTTGGCTTTGCTTTTTCTCTTTAGTGCGAAGGAGTACTTGTGCTATGCACTACTGTTGGATTACTCAACGTTGTGTATATTTAATTGATGTTCTTCCTGAGAGACATGTCATCAGCAGGTATTTTTTCGATTCTGCTTGCTTAGCAGCACTGTGTTTGAGTTCTGCGTTTTCTCTCTGTTATGCAAAATAATTTTCAGAGTGTGTAGCAAAGTTGTCAATCCCGTGGGCCATTCAGGCTAGTCAAATGTAAGCAAACAGCAGGTGAGCAAAACAGAGACAGGAATTCTGGTTTCACTGGCCAATATTTATATATAGACTTCAAAATGTTTGTTTTTAGGAAAGAGAATCTGTTTTTCTACATGAAGTTTCCTGTGGCTGGCAAGAAGGGTGGCCTGGTTCACCTCCTCTTTGCTGACTGCCGGCTCGCGAGAGATTTCAGGCTTATGCTCAGTTTAATCCAAGTCTTGTCTTCCCTTTTATTAAATTCTGCTTCTGTGGTTCCACATTTATTTATTTAACTTATTAATGTGGGAGTTGGCCCGTGGAGATGCTGCGGTATCACACACGCCACGGCGATTATAAAACCTCACAATACGTAAACATGCTCATTAAGAACGATTAGTTTGTGGAAGAGATCTGTGGCTGCTGGAAATTGCCTGTGCTTCGAGGGGGATACTCCAAATAGGAGTGGGGAGCCTGCGGGTTGTTTAAAATATAAACGTGCGCCTGTTATCTCGCTCTAGATCTGGAATTACTGAACCGTCATTGTGTGGAAGCAGAGAAATAGGGCTGGCTTCACGAGCTTTCCTCTCCTGCTTCCAAAAAATAATGAGCAAGATACACATCTATAATCTCACTGGAACTTTGAACAAGGGAAATGAAAAACCCAAGGGAGGCAGTGGGTCCCGGCAGGTGGCTGAACGACGGTGCAAATGCTGTGGTGCTGTGTCATCTTCTCGTTGTACCGTCCGTGGACACACAAATGCTCGTTGTTCGGCAGATCTTGGCAGGTGGAAAGCACACTCCTCCCGTCTGGGCTGGTGAACTGCAGACAAAGCCTCTGCAGAAGCCCCTGCCCTTCTTCCCTCACTGTTCATTTACTGCGAGTTCGCAGGCTGTGTCTCTGTGCCTAGGTTTTCCCCATCTGTAAACTGGGAATAATTAATTTGACCTCCCCACAGAAGCCAACTGGCGAGGCAAGGCTGCGGAGCTGGAGAGAGGTTGTAACCCGTGCTGAGCTGACAACCGTTACCAGCCCAGGGTGGGAAGAAGCACTTGGGGACGAGTTTGGGACTAGAGCCTCACTGGCTTACACTGGTAGGGAACTGGTTTAGTCTGGAGTCAGGCAGCAAAACTATTCCCAGTAGAGAAGAGCTCCTGACCTGATGTGCAAGGAACTTTTTGGAGCACATATCTGGTTACTAGCAAGAAGAAATTTGCAGTTTGGTCCTTCT
>NW_010155765.1:0-3738 GCF_000699245.1 Pterocles gutturalis | reverse complement strand
GCTGGGTTGGCTCTGAAGCAGCTGATCTCAGCGACCTACATTCATTGTTTTGCTCCAATATATTAAAAATGGGATTATTAGTTTGAATCCATCAAAAAGCTGTTGCTAAGCACAGCTCCAAACTCCCTTGCTTGCCAAGTGGCAGTTCAGTCATATACAACGTATTGCAATATATTGTTACAATTTTTTATCCTTAATTAACACAGTCCTGACTTTTCATCATCATTAATCCTGTCACTGGGCATGGCACATATTAATGAGTAGAATTAATTTTTTTGCAGCACTATTTTCAGATTGAAACCAGCAAATTTAGATTGGATGTAGAGGCATTATTACATTTTGCTCTTTTGCCTCAAACCAGGGTGAACTCCCTAAAAAATCAACTTCTAACTTATGAGAATGATTGTGAAATTAAATATGAGTTGTACACTGAGCTGGTTAGAAATAAGAAATGAAAAATTTGAGCTTCAGCTTACAACATTGGCACCTCCTAGAGAGGTCAGGTTCTCTTGGAGATGCAGATCCCCTGCAGTGTACTTACAAACAATCCTTTGTCCCCCAGTGTAAGAACCAGCAGGTCTGCCAATATGAATGGAAGACACCGTCATCTACAATAACCTAAAAAAGAGCACTCTTTAGGTTAATAATTGGCAGAGATTAGTTCGATAAACATCTGGATAATTTTTTCATAGGAAACCCTTTATGTCATTCGTTGTCTTTCATCTGGGCATCTCACAAGAATATGTAACCAAAAAGGCGTTGTATCCCACAATCCTGGTGGCAGGTTTGCGTTACAAAGGTTAAATGCCTGCCCCCTTGGCAGTGCAGTAACATGGAGAGAGAACTTTACGCCAAAGCCAGATATCTTCACCTCTATTCTACTGTCATCAGACACCCAAACTTCGATGCACAGTTTGCTGAAAGAGCACCTGATTTATTCACAGATTTGCCACAAAGAAATCTCTAGGCAGGACAGAATACAGGTATGATGTGGATGGAGACAAAGATTGTGTATCTCTTAGACCTAACTCAGCACCCACACAAGGCAGTACTCACGCAGAGCATCCCCAGCTTCCTTAGTGCTTCCATTATATCTGTCCCTACCTCAGCTTCCCTGAAGTCACCTGCAGCCCTCCTGTGGCAGAGTGCAACTCTGTGTGCTGTCACATGCAGTTTCATTAAATGGATTGATGATTTCATTTCAATATAGGACAGAAGGTGAAGCTGCATTTGGAAATTAAAATCCAACAGCAAAATCCCACTCTTTTAGAAGAGTTAAGGAAGTGCCACAAACTTTGGCTAGTAGCAATTGTGCTAACATAAACAAGCCTCCTCTGACAAGCTTGGCTCTGAAGAAAATTTCCCTCTCTAGCCTCTAGCCATACTGCACAAAGCTACAACAAGTGGCTTTGTTGTAATGGAACCTGCCAAGGCCACAGGCAAAGCACAGGGCTTCATGACTCCAGCATAATTTACTATGAATCTAACAGAAGCAAGAAAATTATCTTTTTTTCAGAGTATGTTGCTTATTTGTTCTGATCATCACCTGGTACCCTGCATTACTGGTAGCCATTCAGAATCTAGCCACATTCAGAGCAACCTGAAATTATTTATTTAGCCTTGCAATACCTTTGTGGTGTAGATGGCCTGTAGTTTCATCAAGAGTCAAAGCAAGAGTGACTTGCTCAAGGACACACAAAGTCTGCAGCAGAGCTGGGATCACATCTTCCTCCCAGGAACAAAACCAGAAATCCACCCTGGTGATACGAAGGCAGTTAACATGAGGGTAAAGCGAATCAGAGTGCGTACCATTGACCTGAGGTGTGTGGTCCCATGTGGTCACAGATACCCAGACCTCTTGTCTGCTGGCTAATCTAGTTTGAAGTTTGATAGTGTTCACACATACCCACTCAGAATCAGCAGTGCAGCTACATATCAGATAGCTAAAACCAGGATTTAATCAGAATATAGGATAGATAGGCTGTGGTGATCAGACAAAAGGCTCAGCTACACTTGGCCAATCTCTTTCATCCCCTTTTCCCTTTATTTTCCCATGTTTTTTTCCTCCACTATCCATCTCAAACCTTCCCTCTCCCCTCCTTTGGTCTTTGTCCTGAACACTGTATAGTCAGTCTTGCACATTCCCAAAATGCTGTTCCCATTGCATCCCTTAATGTGTCCTGTACCATAGGCAATAACCACCTTTAGTTTGCAAGGCATCTGGGAGACAGCTTTTTGGTTGACTTATCTTGGTAGATTCACACAAGGTAACAAGGTCTCATCAGTCGGATGTTGTGTGCTCCATTTTCCCTGACGAGGTTGCTGAGTTTTCTGTGCCTTTGTTCTCCCTGCATCTTTGTGTTCACAGGGATTGCACTTCTAATCACGTAACCCAACACCTACAAGGTAACGAGGAATCGCTCTGGACCCTTTATCCTGTGCTGACTGAGAAACTGAGGTGAATAAAATGTTTTTACAGCCTGAGAACTTCCCACGTCATCTCTTAGCCAACTAGAAGATCTTGCTTTTTGGTAACTGCCAAGGAGGCACCCATCTGCCTTGCTTTGCCTCGTGACCTCTGCTGCAGCAGGTAGTCAGGGTGAGCTGGCTGGAGCCTGCTGAGCCGTGAGATGTGTCGGCATACTGGGAGGGCAGGCAGGAAGGGCGGCAGCTGGGGATCAGCGCCCTGGCAGGCAGAGGAAGTTCCCCACAGCCACATCCCTCAGGGGCCAGAAACCGCTCCTCCATCTCAAATCCCCTCCTGGAAACTAGTGCCCAAACTGACTTCCATGTGCAAATTAGCTATCAGGGGTTAAAATACCACTAAAGAACTAACAGAAGCTAAATCTAGATGTTCAAATAAGTCTTATTTTAAATAAAACATTAAATTTGTCCTTCCAAATGATGTGAAATCCCTATCAGTAAATCTCCTCAAGCTCCTCTGACTACATTAAACATGAATTGTAAGAATTCTGCTTGAAAGAGTATTTTTGTGCGGATTATCTGAGCAGTTTTAGAAATCATTTGGTGGCTTCTTACTGCTATAAACTGGCTTTAATTCTAGCTAAATTGCCTTCTGCGCTAAGCTTTTCTCTTCAGCTATTAAATACACGCGGCAAGCTTTTTAGAGAGTTAAACTTTATCCTGTTTGTATGCAGATCTACTTATGTACTTGACACACAACCCAAAGGTACCACTTCCTGAACAGGCAGCGGTTTTCCCATAAAAGCAGCATGGCTCACGCTCTAGTGTGGGTTTCTTCACTCCTGGTCATTATACACTGAAAAACAATGTTCCTTCAAATAAGGCCTGCTCCTCCTCCCATTGATACCGAGTGTGGTCAGGGTTTCAGAGCTTTACAGGGATGTCAGATCCCCCAGGCTAGCTCTGACTGACTGCCTGTCATGACAATGTCTCTTGTCTTCAGGCAGGGAATGAGAGGAGCACGCATCAGAAGATGGAGAGGGAGGCTTTCTGAGTGCAACATACCCCTTCCTTACTGAGGGAGGGGCAGAGGGAACATTTCTCTGCCCCATGAAGGTCCAGCCTGTTCACGGGAGTGCAGTTCTGACCCAAACTCCTCCCGGCGACACCAGGTCTCCCACTGCTGTACCCGGTGAGTGGAGGGCTTCTTGTGCGACACGCCGGTGCCACCGCAGCTCTCCGCGGTCCCCAAAGCTGGCTGGAGGTGCCTGGTGGGCACAGGCTGCAGAAAGCCGAGGCAGCATCAGGGTGCTG
>NW_010155764.1:0-3823 GCF_000699245.1 Pterocles gutturalis | reverse complement strand
AGTAACTTTTGTGCTGAGTGTCACACTTTTTACCACAAATACACATTGCTTAATTCTTTCACTTTTCATTTCGGTAGACTATAGTGCTTTACGATAATTTTCAGCAAAAGTAAGTAAAAATATTATAGCTATTTAGTCTTCTGACGCTGCTAGGGTAAAGAATGCTTTAGCTCAGGGGTATGTTAAGCAATACCCAGCTTAGTTCTGATACATTTAATCTGAAAGTCTAATTTGGTGTTATCAAAGTAAGGTTGAGTGTTTGACAGATTTGCAGTAATTACTCCACAACTATTGAAAAATTCACTGAATCTGTTTGTTTTTAAGGGACAAATAGGGCTTTCAGACAATGCCAAAATCAATGTTAATTTTTTTTTACATTAAAGTTAATAACTTTTATTACTTTTATTTTCATAGTTGTCATTAACATTCATTTTTTTTAAAAGTCATATTGTGCCTTAAAAACTTCATACCTTTATGAATCTTCCCTTTAAAAAAAGGTATTGACCTGGCATATAGGATTTTGTTATTCTTTCCTCTCAATTATGCAGCACAATAGACATTATTTGTTATGGGGGTAGAGAGTAGTATTCTAGTTGATCATATGTGAGCGTTCATGTACAGCTCACACAGGAAAATACTATAAAGGCAATTTCAGAATTCTTCCCATATAGAAAGGGCTCTGTGTCAAGGGGCAAGCCTACCTGAGTGATCCAGAATATCCCAGTAGCTTTAAAAGTTCTTGAGTGAAATTTGTTGGAAAGCACTGTTCCTGTATTGTTTAGTCATGGTGAGAATTTATTATAAAGTGGCAGTTCCAGTAAAAATCTGCTTCCATGAATGCTTACCGTAGATGTTGATCGATGAATGAAAAGCATTAGGGGTAGCTATTACTGACTTACGCTGACAGCAGTCTATAGGTTGTTTTCCAGGCCTGTAGGTTGTAAAGTGACTCCTGTGGTGCTTGATATATGTTTTGTGAACAAAAGAAAAGGAGATGCATCTCTCCAGTCTCTCAGTGCTTCGTGGGTAGTTTATGTGGTAGGAATATCCCAAAGCAGACTTGGGAGGCAGACGGAGTGGGAAGGACAGCGGGAAGGTTTGATGGATTTTTAGACCCAGTGAACAAAATCAAATATGAAAATCAACACCTCCAAACAGAGTACTATGTTAATACGTAAAGCAAAATTTGTGAAATACTTGTGTCAAGCAAGCAACAAGAAGCTATTTTGTTGTCTGCCTTTCAACTCTCTCTTTCTACGTGATGTTGCTGATGTGAGAGGACTGCCCCTCGCCAAGGGGCCATTTGGCCTAGGTCAGGATTTCAAGTCAGATGCGCAGCTGAGAAATGCCCTTGTGGAGGTACATGTATCATGCTTGGGACAGAAGCAGGAGCAGACCCTGGCCCTGTGCCTTTCAACCAAGGACAGCGGTTCTCCATTGTAGCAGTTCAGCAGACGAGAGTCAACACTCGGTATTTTTCTCAGACTGTAATGCACCAAATTTACCCTCTGGCTTCTAATGAACTGCTGTTCAATATAATTTTGTAGACCATCAAGGAACCACTAAGCATACGCTTGTGGGAACCGCTGTGCTAGTTGAGAGGGCCAGAGGTTTCAAGTCCCTGTAGTTGGTCAGATCAGCTGTTAAACATGGGTAATGTTTGCACAGAGGTTGTTGGTGCGGTTTAGGATTGCTTCGGCATACACCAGATACCCAATCATTGCACTAGAATTAGATGATAGTGGAACCATACTCTATCCTTTAGAGCATAGAGGACCCATCAAAAGGAGGACAAGTGTCAAATAATCGATGTAAATGCATGCATTGTTCAAGAACAACACGGTTTTATTTGTGAAAGTAATGCTCTTGAAACTCAAGATGTTTGTTTTGACACAGAACAAAATATTTGTCACTTTGAAACCCACCCAAGTGAGGCTCCCAAAACCATAGTCATATGTATTGGAAAAGGATGTGTCTGCATGCGAACGTTGTGTAAATCCTTATTGACAGACAACTTTGTTTATAATATAACCAATTCAATCTATGTGTATGTAATTTCTCTGCAATTACATAGGATGAACAGAAATTTGCATTTAAAACATTTTATTAGACTAGCTTATTGGAGGTAGTTGAAATAGAACAGGAATATGAATATGCATTGGAAGATACTGTGGCATAAGGGCTTAGGCACTCACTGAAGAATGAAGATAGTGGTAGCGGTGTTTTGAGGCTGTTTCTGAATTTTCTCTTGCCACATTCCCTCCGTTTGACAGCCTTTCTGAAAGTAGAAAGGGATGCAGGGGAATGTTTTGCACACATGGTATCATGTTTCATTATTGACAACCTCAGAACTCCAAAAATTGTGTCAGAACCTGATCACAATTTATTACAGTATTTTGAAATTGGAGTAATAGTTAAGTTTCTCTTATTTTCTGGTTTGTGAGGTTTTAAGATGTACTCAAAGTGTATTTGCAAAATTCTCTGGAGTTTAAAACACATTAAAAAAACCTAAAGCTATAGGGGTTAGAAAATTTCCTTTCTTTATGTAAATGCTGTAGTCCTCTTCTGAAAACAGATTCTTTATCAGGGCTTACCTTAGAGAACCACCAGGAATCACACAAATTGACAGTTCTGTTGTGTGTGCTGAATCCTGTTATTTTGGCCCTCAAAAGCAGTGATTTCACTTGGCTATTAAAATGAAAAGAGACTATACATATATTCTTAATATACATACGTATCTTTAATGTATGCATCTAATAGAGTGTATATGTGTATATATGTATATATGCATGTGTGCATATATGTATGAACACACGTACAGGCAACAATACAGGGCTACTTAAATTCAGGACATGGATTGTTAATCAGGACAGAAGACTTAAACCAGAGCAGAAGTGTGAAACGGAGAGGGCTGAGATCAAAAGGAATTACATTGATAATGCATAGAGTGTGCACATCACTTGGGTGCAGTGAAGTTGTTGGACAGCGAGGCAGAAATGCATGGATCGATAATATATGTAAATGTAATTGGAGTGTAAAGAAAGAAGTGTAAAACGTAGAGCTCTGATGTTTTCCAGAAGAGTGGTATGTGAAAATGATGATGGTGAACCTACCAAAAAATCTTGGAGATTCATGAGAGAAAGTTCTCAGTTTAATTATATTTTCTTTATGTATTCATACAGCATCAAAAACTGTGGAAAGATCAAGGAAGCAGATAAATTATACATCTTGGCCCATGAACCGACTTAAAAGTGATACGGAATATATCAGTTCCTGGCTACCAGCTGGAGTTTGAGCTGAGGTAGCTATTGCTTTAGGTCAGCACCACGTGCACGTGACGTGTGTGTGTATGTATTTTATACACTGACATTGTAGGAAGACATATTTTGGGTTGTTGAAAATAAAAAGTGAATGCAGGTGCTTTTGGATTCCTATAGAGGATGTGAGGGGTCAGACGTTTTTGTCATTCCCTTTGTGACGGGTGCTGCTGGTGGTGTTTCTGAAAGTAAAGTAGGTGAAGATTTTAGGTTTTGTTCCTCGTTACTGACACAAGAGTTTCCCATTTACGGAGTTGCATGAGGCCACGTAAAGCATCCTTGGGGCATCAAAATCTACCGTGGGATTTTTGTGGCGTGCAGGCTGATGGTGGTGAGGAGCCATGGCACAAGGGGCCTCTCGGGGATCTCCTCGGCCACTCCTCCTCGTGTCACCTGGCTTCATAAATCCGCACCTCAAAAAAGCGAGCTCTTCAGGGCATCCTGAATTCACAGATGCTGTTGACACGGACATCCCATCTTCCAGTGACGAGTACTTTCCCGCCTCA
>NW_010155763.1:0-3819 GCF_000699245.1 Pterocles gutturalis | reverse complement strand
ATAAATATTTTATATTATTAATAATAAATAGCAGTTTTACAGAAATGGTTTCTTTTTATGGGCGATGGTAGGACAGCTGCCTAGTTTGTTATTTTATAATTTGTCCTACAGGCAATTCTGTGCTTATGGCATATTGACTTCAAGAGGGAATTTTGCTTAAAACCTGGTGACACAACAGATAACTCTTGATTTCCATGAAGGCGGGTGTAGGCATTTGTGTTTCTACTGCCCGTCTCCAGGTACCTCTTTGGAGGAAGAAATCGGTGTGCTTTCCAGGTGTGTTGTGTGTGTGTGAGAGGTGAACTTGCTCGGAACAATTACACAGATCCATGGTGTGAGGTAGTTAGAAAGTTACTTGTCCTCCCCTTAAGAATTGTTTTAATCTCTTCGGAATCCCTTGGGGCTTTGCCTTTAAGAAAAGGATCACAGCTTGGGTGAATGTTACTGAAATTGCAGGAACACCTCAAAGCTTCATCCAAAAAAGAAGCCTCATCATCAGAAGTCCTCTTTTTAGGTTTCCTGATGGGTGCTGGAAGACATCTCTAACGCTGTCAGTGGTCCTTGTGTTTTAGTGGGACGTGTTGTGGGGTAGGGATTACTCTATCCGAAGGGTATCCTGGTTCATCTAAGTGATAGTCCCAGCCCCAAAGACAGCTGGTAACACTGGGAACGGCTGATTGTATTTAACAGAGCTCTCCAGTTCTTGTGAGATGAGCTAAGCTGCTCTCTAGCAGGTGAATCAGAAAGCTTGAGAGCGGTAGGTATCTGGAACAGTTATTACCTTCTCCTAACAAGAGCCTGACTGGCAAGGTGGGTTTAATATTTCTAACGTTAATAGCAAAAACACTGCAACCTAAGGACTAGTTCTCAGACACAAACCAGATACCAGGCATCCAGTATACAAAATCTTAACCCTCAAGGCTATTGGCCCATTTTTTCACTCTTTCAAATAACCTTGCCGCTCATAAATCTGTTGCTTATTTAAAGCAAACTTTCTGCTTGCATCAGAAATTACTTCCAGCATTGGATATGAAGCATTCTGCAATATGTTATAAAATGAGGGCTGGATTCACTGCTTAAATAAAGCAAGCCGGTTTGCTTCATATGGATCATTTATTGCTACCTTCATGCTGCATATTTATTGTGAGGATATTGTAAAATTTCTTGTAGTTTTGAAAACGTAAGTTGGACTTTCTCTTTCAGGTTGCCATCTGGTGTATTGCGAACAGTCTCAGAGAGTAAGAGGCCATCTGTTAATACTTTTTCAGGAAGCTTTTTATAGAGCAGTGAAGTGGCAAATCTTAAAAACACGTTGTAATGACTTACAAGATCTTGGGTATGTGCACAAGTAAAGGCTGATATTTTATTCCTATCAACAATACAGTTATCAAGCTGGAAAGGAAAAGAAAGAACTTGCACACAAATGCACATGCATTTTAATGGCTCTATTGCATATATTACTTTTTCTATTTTTACATAAAATGTAAAGTGAGTTTCTGATGCTCTGATTCAGTTTATGCTCATGTACTTTAGCAAGACTGATTGCCTCTTAGAGAAACAGTTTCCCTCTTTAACCATTAATAGAGACCAAGTGACCCAGGATTTTGCCTAATAATATAAAAAATGTAGCTTGCATTACTGTAGCATGTGATTTTATATCTCTAGTGGCTGGTATACGTAAGATGCTGATGTATCTCCTGCAAGATGGCTGCCGAGTAGGAATGCCTGCATTTCAAACCTTCTGCTTCCAGTGCCAATGACCTCAAGTTCAGTATCTAGCATGTTCCTATGGCAGAAGGTTAGTTCCACATTCAGCTCCACAAGTAGAGAGATTTTTTTCAACCCAGATTTGATATGCTTACTGGCTCATTAATGGTAGAAGTAGAGGACACGATGGACAGAATTGTTGCCTGATCATCCACCAAAGTATTTGGATTGTTGTGGAACAAAAAAAAGATTGGGAAGGAGCTGGATATGAGAATCACCAATTAAATGCACGCGGTGAAGCTTGCTGCAGAGTGCTGCAGGAGTAGTTAGTGTTAACTGTGGCCTCTCTGTGTGTCTGACAGAGCATGGCTCTGGTTTTTCTGCCCGTGGCTGTATTGTGCAATGAGAGGGAGCAGTAAATCCTTGTAAGTTGCCGTGATACTGGTAATGGTTAAAACCAAAACAAAACAACTTGTGCTGATGATTGGTGCTATAATTCTACAGCAAGATAAATGGAAGACCTGAAGAAGAGAGGAGGTGACCTTTGTGAAGTTATCCACAAGGTTTCTGGTGCAACTAGGAGTAGGTACTGGGTTTCTTGAGAGCCTGTGGACTATGTACACTGAGCCTTTTTTTTTTTCCACTTGCATTGACTTCCTCAAAATTTTATGGTACAACAGAAGCAAGTAGACCTACATCGTGTGTCTGTGGGTGCAATGCTGAGGTTTACCTCAACTCTCTTCTGGCCTTTCTGAAAGAACACCTGAGAAAACGCTTCTTTCAGGATCAGACTCTTTGAAAACACTCAGAGAGGCATCAGACTACTGATTTTTTTGTAAGCCTGATACACTGAGGAAGAAAGGCAAGAGCTGGTCAGCTGGGCAGGTGACTGTGGTTTTGCTACCACAGAAAGATGTCATCAGGTGTTTTTTCTTGGGTGCTCATATAAATTCTCAGTGAATGGTGTATTCCTCTTCCACCTGAGCGTTACCTGGAATGGCTCAGCCAAGCACATTTTTCTGTATTTTAATGCTATATTCTCTGTGCTTTGTGTTCTGCAGTAACAAGATTCCACAGTGATGTTCGTGGGTATCCCTCTACAGAACCAGTCCTGCTTCAACAAAAAGTAATAGTAAAATCTTTTTCTCTTCAGTGATTCCACATTTGATAGTGAGACATCAAAAATAACATCCAGGTATCACTGCTAATAAATGTTAGTGCTGCTGCATGTCAGGGTTGTGTAAACCTGTAGTAAGGGCTGTTCAGACTGGCATTGTGCTTAGATATTATCATCATTTAAACAAAACGAGGCAGCTTTAGAAGCAAAGGCAGCACGAATATCACCATAAAATTAAGCCCACTAGCCAGGGGTGAGAGATTCTGAAGCCTGTATGTTGGAAAAGTTTTAAAAGCAATGCAGATTGGTTTTTCAGTGCTAACAACTCCTGGAAATAAAGAAATAAGTGAGCCCAGCTGTGTTCAATATAATGTGAGTCAGCCCTGCATAATGGTATCTAGCAGTGGCCAGAGTCTCTTTGAAAAGTTTTACTTATAAAAAAGGACTTTCTTCCAAATTACTTTTAGAGTCACTCTCTTGTATGGAATGAAGAAAAACTAATCTTTCTCTTGTTCCTATGTTTTTAATGTAAAAGGAAGATAAAGAATGAATGATAGAAATTGGGGAGGGGCAATTTTGTTGTCCAAAAAAGTACAATATCAGCTAAAATTTTTCGTTATGAAGTATGCTTTTTTTCCCCATCTAATACCCATGCTATGTTGCTGAATTATTGTTATTTAACCAAAGGCAATAAGCAGTGATAATTTTATTATTGCATTATTTGAGAATGCTACTAGAAAGATCTACTGTTGACTTGAATCCAGCCAAGAGTCGACAGAAATTTGTTCGGTTGTCTCTTATTCTTTCATCTCAAAACAAGACCTAGGTAGTCCCGACTGGCAGCTGCTCTGGGCTCTAGCATCTTTCTTTCTTTGTCAAACATGTGAAACTGCTGAGAGATCTCCCAAGATGTCAGTAAGTTAAGTGCTGGTATGAAGATGTGCGTTGTGTCCTGCATCCATTCCATGTCTGGATGATAGGATAGTGAGATGGAT
>NW_010155762.1:0-3811 GCF_000699245.1 Pterocles gutturalis | reverse complement strand
TTTTCATGGTTTTTCTGGCCACTTCTTCTGGCGGTGCCACCAGATCCAGGAAAAGACCCAACCTGATTAAGCAGTGGCTTTTTGGGGGGCTGTCTCTCTGTTGGGTCTTTTCGAAATTGGTTTTTTTCTTCTATGGCAATATCAGTTTAAACTTGCCTGATGATTCTTAGACAGGCTTTGATATGTCCTTGCATTTCAGTGATGATTATTTTGCAGTTATGGTGGCTGGCTGTGGGCAAGCCATTTCCTCACTGGGCTCTTCAGCTGGGTCAAGGCTTAGGAAGTGTTGTCTAAATCTCTAACTTCTAACCGTATATGTATTGGCAGGGGTGTTTGCAAGTATTTCAACGTGTCCTTTTTGCCTCTTCTGCTTACTAGAGCGGGAATGGTCTGCAGCCTGCTGTTTTTGCCTTAGGAAGCATTTTAGATTTCAACCTTGACCATTCACAGCAGAAAATAGTACGAAAGTGAAGGTGCCTGAGTGCCTGTCCAGCCTAACAAGGGGAAGGGACAATGTCTGGGTACAGCTTATGCTCCTAACCTTGCAATAGCCCAAGAATCCCAAAATCCTGAGGCAGGGAGGAGTGTGCTGCACTTGGGGTGTCCCTGTGCAGGAATACAAAATGGGGATTGTTGCCATTATGTGTCACATATCGCAGGAATTAAGTTCAGATCTTGTGCTCACCTTCCTATAAGGAAACTTCCATGATTATCTGTGTGTTTAACATAAGAATTATTTGTCATTCATGCTGGCAGGAAAACGAAAGCTTTTTGCAGCTACATTTATAGGAGAAATGAGATCTATTTAAGACTTGGCCCAACAGCCTGGAGGGTTTATTTCAGTCTGAGACCATAAAATGACAGAGTTTCCTAACAGTCTTGCAACTTCTTTATCCTTCAAAGTCCTTAAGGAAATAAAAGGAAGCACCAGCGTAACCGAGGGGATGCTGTCTGTTCAGGAAGTTACTTCCATTTTGACTATCATGACACCTCCCAGAGTCAGACCTCAACTGCAGAAAAGAGAGACCAGAGCAGAAAGTGTCAAGGTGTTACAAGCCCAGCCTGAAGAGGGTGGTCTGACACCATGGATGTGACAAGGAGTCCCAAATCCAACATGAAAGTAACCCTAAAGCAAAAACAAATATTTGTTTTGACTTGGGTCATACAGAATAATACCAGCAGTGAGCAGGAGACCAGCTTTTCGGCAGTTGCAGATAAGGCACACACAGCTCAAGTACAATTTTCAGAGGTTGCTGTTAAGTAAATTCTCTTCTATTTCTGCAGCGCCTTATTCTTGTGGTGGCTCAATCTCAAATTCATCTGGGATGCTGCAGAGTCCCTCCTACCCTGAAAGTTATCCAAACAACGCTGACTGCATGTGGGAAATACAAGTTGAGAATAATTTCCGTGTTATTCTCACATTTAGAGATATTGAGTAAGTAAAACATTGATTCTCTGGCTAAATAACAAAGTCAAAACTTATTTGAGAAGTTTGAAAATTTATTTGAAGCAGGCAACCTTCCCAATTTTAAATATATTTCCCATAACATAACATACACACAAAATAAATAAAACCTCTGCTGTGAAAACTTTAAGCGCTGAAGGAATTTTATCATGTGTTAGGCAGTTAAATCAGAGTTTCTGAAACGCATTTGACAAAGTGTTGATGTCTGTTCACCAGGATGCAAGGCGGGAGATGCCAGTATGACTACGTTGAAGTCTATGACGGGCCTCCACACTCTTCCCCGCTTCTTGGGAGACTTTGTTCTGGTTCTTTTCTCACGTACATATCCTCTTCGAACATGATGACCGTTCGCTTTCACAGCGATTCTAGATACGCCTTCAGAGGGTTTCAGTCTCACTACTCCTCCATTCCAGATGGTCACAACACTAGTGAGTTCCTGATCAGTGTTTCCCAAGGGACTATCTTGTTTATTATTTTTGTTTGCAAAATAAATATTTGTGTGTATTTAAAGACATTAAGGAAATGAAACTATGCATGCGAAATATGACCGGTTGGTGTGTGAAGTGGCTATCTTCTAAACTAAGAAAAAAACATTTGGTTCAAGTACAACCTTTAATCATTAACAAATTCCTGGAGTCACTAATATACTGTATCTTCTTCTACCAGCCCTTCTGTGCTTGCCAGACTACATGCATGCAGTGGTTAGCAGAGACTACCTCCAGTCTCAAGGCTACTCTGCAGAGATGGTCACCCTGAAAGACAATCACTGTAGACCGACAGTCACGTCAGATGAGGTTATATTCAACATTCCCTACAACGGCTGTGGGACAACACGAGAGGTACACTCACCGTTGTGCACACTGAGTTGCAGGACCCGCTTTGAAAAGAGTCATGAAAGGGCCATTGTGGTCCATAGTGCTAAGAAGCGAATCAATGAGACCCCGAGGTTTTTTAGTGCTTTACCTTTCCATGCCTTAGGGAATCCCCATGCTTAATAGAAATGGGAAGAAGTTGTATGAACTTTAAATGATTTAAAGTAGATGTAGTGTTGTAAGTGCCGTGCAGGTTGGGATGACTGTGTACTACACAACTGGTGTTTTGTACAGATGTTCAATGAGCTGGCTCTGCCATGGATTTAACAAAGAATTTTTCTCCACTGGTTTCTGTTTAATTACACACTTCAGCAAGTTTATTTACAATATGTGAGCAGAAAAGACCAACATCAAGCTTCTCGGTTTAAAGAGTTTAAGATGAATTTACATTTTTAAATTGCACATTACCTTATCAAAGCTTAGAACATGGAATGTGGCAAAAATGCAATTCCTTGTTTTAAATTACATTTTAAACAGGAGAACGATGATACAATCAACTATTCCAACGTGATCAAAGTTACATCTTCTGAGCACATAATCAAGAGGAAAAAGAGTATTCACTTACATATCGGTTGCAAAATGCTACACAACACATGGATGCAAATAATGTATGTTGCTAAGGACACTGTAGACGTGAATGAAAATCAGTTTGGAAGATATGACATGAACATCACTTTTTATAATTCCTCATCGTTCGTGTGGCAAGTGCATGACTCTCCATACTACATTGACCTGAACCAAAATTTGTACCTTCAAGCTTATCTTCACAACTCTGACCCAAATCTGATAGTGTTTCTGGACACATGTGTGACATCACCTGATCCTCATGATTTTAACACTCTGACCTATGATATAATCAGGAATGGGTAAGAGCTTTCTCAAGTCAGTAGAAGCACAGCTGTAATTCCATTTCTGCATTTATTTTGAAGAATAGAGCCAATCTGAATTGGGTTAGATCTCATTACCAACAAACTGTTAAAAGAGGTCTTTGATATTTTTATTTTTACAGTATGAGCCTGGAAATAGGAAATTACTTTTAGACCTTACTAACATTTTTTTTCCACTTACCTCATCCTTTCCCTATATGCAAAATTCAAACTAGTGGGAGTGAGGTAGATGAGATGAGATAGTGAAAACTGGCAGCAGGATTCTATCTCCCTAGGCGTTAAGTGTTTTAGTAAAAACAGGTCAGGCATTAGACAAATTTTTCTATGCTTAGTATATCACAGACATTAATTGGAGTCTGTTCTCCCCTCTTAACTACTTATAGTCTCCTTCTCTTGGAATAAAAGGAGTTGCCAATGCTTTATCTGCTTCATAGGACTTAAGTAAGTCTGTACTTAAAAAGTGTATACCATACCATAAAAGTTGCATTTTTACCCCTTTGTGCTCTTCGTACCTGGTTATCACAGAAATTTGTTTTGATTTCTTAATTGAAAGAGTGATCAAACATTGGACCAGGCTGCCCAGGGAA
>NW_010155761.1:0-3799 GCF_000699245.1 Pterocles gutturalis | reverse complement strand
AGCATCCCTCTTTTGGGGAATATACCATATTTGGTTTCAAAGTAATCTACTACACATTCTGGTTTGAAAATAATTTATACCAGTAATAAAGAGTATTGAAGCGCTGGGTAGCAGTAGAGCAGGTTATTTATAAGCTGGAAAGGAACTGAAAGCATCAGGCATTTCCTTACTGTACCAGTTTCTCTTCACGTGCATCCCTCACTTTGCATCCCCAGGTTTGGGGAGATCGTCCTAGGACCACCAAGTTTTCATTCCCCAGCAGCCTCTCTCAGTCTCAGACCTCCTTCTCTACCTAATTCTCTCTTTTATCTCTCTCTGCTAGCTGTCACACCCCCCACAGCCCTCTCAGTGTGGTTTTCTCTGCCTCTTTCTGCCTGGCCTCCATTTTCCTCAGATTGTTCCTCCCCCTGTTTGCACCTCTGTCCTTCTGACCCCATGATGACCAAGTCAACCTGGCCTTGTTTTTTTCCTGTGGTGGTTTTCTCAGTGGTGTTTTTCCTTCTTTCCTTTCCTCACAGTGTCCTTTTTCCCTATTCCTTATTTCTAAAGCAACTTGACCTGCCTCATTTTAGCATAATCAGCCACCCCAAGTTACAGCAAAGCAGAAACAGAAAATGGACAGAAATTGAACATTAAAAAAACCCTGATCAGCAACAGCAGAACCCATCATTTACATTAACAGGATTAGTCCACAGTTCAAACAGAGAAAGGAAAAGAAGAGCAGTGTGTCTTCCCTGTGAGTCAGTGCTGGCAGAGGAAGTCAGTGACGATGATCTTTGATGTCTTCCTCTTCCTTCGCCGGCCTCCCGTCCTCACTCTCTCTGTAGTTCCCTCTTCTGCAAGGAAAAAATACCTCGGGTCATCAATGCATCCTTACTGCTGCCTGAGGGAGCTCAGACAACAAACAGGCTAGAAAGAAGGTGAGTGAAATGGTGATCAGAAATTATGATCGATAACTTGCTTGACACATTAATGGAATTGGGAGAGGACATACTGCCGGCTGTATTTTGTATTCTGACGCCTGCTCTCCAGGCAGTGCTTTGCTCTGCAGAGGTGGAGGTGGTAGAGGGATACTAGAGAGGGATGAACATTAATTTATTGATGTTAACTATCATCTGAAGCTGACAGGATGTTTTTTGATTAAATATTTTCCTGTTTTCATCGGCAAATACTAATGAGTGGGAGCAAAACCAGAGGTTTTCATAGGAATATATCCATTTCTAACACATTTTTATTAAGAAAGCTTTTACAGTCTAGGTTGGGATTCCTGTCCAAAACCCTCAAAAAATACAACCTGCCCTAGTATAATAATTATTTTGGTTAGACCTTTCAGAGGGAATTGCTTCAACTCCTTTTTTCTAATCAAAACACTGATTTGAATCTGCATATTTAATAACACAGGTGAATGTCTCTGTCCCAACAGTACCGACTTGTTTGTAGTGTGGTAACAGTTCTTCATTTTACATCAGTGAAGATTTAAGGTTTATTTTTTATCTTGATACGTTTCAGGCAGGGGATGGGGAAAAACCTCATTATTATATAAATATGTCCTGAAAGGCATATTTCAGAAACCTGATGCATGTCTCTCCTCTCTTCCTCCACCATCCACAACACCCTGAGTCATGTTTAGCTCTGAATCCATTGGGCTCCCCAGGACCTCCATAGATCTCCTGAGGAGTACAGAGAAAAGAGACACCAAATAAATACAGTGAGAGACAGCCTGAATAATCAGTTTTTAAGAATGGCTCACCTGAAATCTGCAAGGGCCAACTTCAAAAAGAAGTATTTTTAGTAATAAAATTAAATCTCTTGTTAGATTTGTGCCATAATGATAATAATTGGAGAAGCTCCCTGCTTTCCTCAGTGGTCCTTCTTGTCTTGAGTTGGGATGTATCAAAAAACTAACTTGGAAGCGAAGTGTCTGATTTGTAAACTACAGCACCCTTCTGCTAGCTAGAGTGGCCATGAGCAGAATGCACACAACAAAGCCGTGCCCTTGTGAACAACCCAGTGGGACTGACATTTTAAGAGATGACTGTTTTCTTTACAGTCCAGTCACCCACATGACTTACAGCCAAGTTATTATTATCTGAATAAGACTCAGCATGAAAGGGAATCCAATAACATGTAAAAATGCAAACAATAACCAAATCTTCTGAATTAAGACCTATGAGGGCCATGCCCAAAAGAATTGGGCATAATAGCAAGCCTATAGCTATGAGGGCTTGTAGTGACGCGGATCCTGCCTGTTCCTGCTCTGCCTTACCTCTTGCTTGCCCCTTTCTCCCTTTTCCCCTCCATGACGGAGATTTCTGGAGAATGACTGGTTGCAACGCTTGGTCAGCGGGGTAGGAGCTACAGCCTGACTTGCACACACAAGCATCCATGTACATGTAGCACAGTCTAGCAATATGTGTGCTCCTGAGTAAGCCTGTGCTAACCTCCGGCACTGAGAACTGGAAGAAGGTGGAAGGAAAGACTCCTTCCACTTCCTGGCAAGCTCATTGTGTAAGCCAGTTCAAGGTTAATCACAGTAAAGCACTGCATAATTTCCCTGAATTAGGCTGTGGGGCTGTTATGAACAAAATAGAAATAAATTCAGAGCAAAATTTTCTTGCAGTAGGGAGATTTATATGCCTTGTGTGCACCCTGTCTGCAGTCATGACCTAATTTCTCACCAAACATAAAAAAAGGGAAGATGAAAAATTCTGGTAAAGGAGATAAAGTGAAAGACTAACTCAAAACACAGATGCAGTGTAACATTGCTGTTTTCTTTGATGAGTGCATTGTGGACAAATTTCTCTTCTCTGAAAACTCTAGGGATCTGGGTCTGCTTATTGAATGTATAGATTAATATTTTGGTTTTGTTGTTCTTGCACTTCATAGGTTTTATGTTAAACCTTTATCCTTCCTTGGTAGAATTCAATAAATCAAGTATTTCAAAAAAGATTTGTACAGTTTCTCTTTCTGTGAAGAGTGAGAATGTTTAAGGTTTCCTCAAAAATGCCATACGTTGCCCTAAAAAGCCTTGAATCAGGAAAGCCTCCATTCAACAAAACATTTAACCATATGCTTAACTTTAACTTTAGGCATATGCTTAAAATCTACCATGTGCTGAAATTCTTTCCTGAAAAGGAATGGATTTAAGCACTTGCTTATGCTCGTTCCTGGATCAGAGCCCTATACGTTATACATCACATTCTGCTGCCGTCACCTACAGAGCTATTCAACTACTCTTATTCTGGTCAGTATTTTCAAAGCAATTTACATTATTAGGATGGTACTTCATTACTGGACACAGTAAGAGTAGTAGACACAAATTTTCTAGAAATTATTGTAGCTCTTACCTCTCAGCAGAGACTAGCTCTTGTTACCTACAATGGTTTTGCACTGCTCCAGCATCTTTTTGCATAACCTTGTTAGTGACTTACACAGTAAAACACAATTTTTGTCCTAGTTTACCTTTGGGATTTGTGATCAATGTGTAGGTATTTTAATCATTGAAGGCCTAGTTTATGACCCTTGAGATGAGTTTAAATTACTTTGGCAATTTTGGAAAAAGTACACTGACTTCCCTTATTTCAGACAGAGGGGAGGGTGCATGGATAAAAAACTCTTCCACAAATGTAGATGCATTTCCGTGTTTTCTTACTTTTTTTTTGAAAGTGATAAAAACTTACAATGACTAAGGAAAAACATCCTTCTTTTTCCCAGTCCATTCTCATATCCATTAATAATGACTTGATTGTCATTACTAACGCTGAGTGAAATCCTGTTTCACAGAATCACAGAATCACAG
>NW_010155760.1:0-3762 GCF_000699245.1 Pterocles gutturalis | reverse complement strand
GAACCGTGGGCCTACGGAGCCTCGGTTAACCGTGCCGCTGGCCTGTGGTGCGCAGCCTTGCCTGAGAGAGCCGCCGCAGACCGGTACCGTCAGCAGCCCCCACCCGAGCACGGGGTAACGGCACCGCCTTCATCGTGCCGCTTCCCTCCGCCGGCAGCACCGGCGCCGGTTCCCGTCCCTGGATCTGCACCTGGAGAGTACGGACGTAGGAAGGGCCGATGCATAGTGCCAGGGCCTCAGTGTTTACCTGGACACTTTCGATTTGTGCCACGAGAGGGCAGAGGAGCGCGTAAAACCCAGATGAGAGCTGTACTTCCTCAAGCGGTGGAAACCCTCCTTTCCAAAACACAGGTTACGTTGAAATAAATATTTCTGGTGTTCAAACACTTTAGCATCACCTAAGTAACACGAGCTGTCAAAATAACTTTGGGCTTATCACCTGAGATCGATTAAAAAATCCTGTGCTGGTAATTTCTTGCACCTGACTGTCAAAAGGGACTGCTATTTTAAACCCACTCCACGCACATGGGGACCAGAGCTCCTGGTTCTAAAAAGAGATCTGGAAAGGGAGAAAGGGGCAGGAAAGAAGAAGCAAAAGAACAAACAAGTTAGTAATAACTGAGGTGGATGGCATTCTTCTCATTCCCAAAGCCTTAAAGGCTGATTCTGGGTGTTGTAACGTGGTTTATGGAAAACTGATTCTGTTTTGCAAGGCATGTTTTGGAGGCTAGCTTGAGATGGTTCTGCATTGATGTGAGGGAACGTTAGCAGTGAGGAATGTTATTACCCTCTAATAAAGTTATTTTATTGGCATTGTGGAAACTGAATGCAGCCTCTTCCAAGTTTCACTTGCAACTATTCTCAAGATATCACAGTAAATAAACAAAGAAAACCTTTATTTTCTGAGGCACCTTTCATTCCGTGAGACCTGAAGTGCTTTCCAAACTATATCGTTAGTGCAGAATAATGACCTAGATGATAACTGAAATGCATCCAAGCTGGAATATGATGGTGGCTTAAGTGTTTCCCACTACCAGCTGCAGGCAGGAAGCAGGGATGAAGGTGTAACTAGAACTTCAGGAGCATTTGGGAAAATTAAATTGCAAAGATTTTGTCTGGGATATAAATATTAACACCTCTGCTTCTTTTGAAAAACACCTTAAGATCCATGCTGCCCAGAAATTGTAAGAAGCACAATTTATATCTCTTATCCAAAGAAAATAAGCCTTTCAGTAAAAAATACAAATGTTTCATCTCGCTGCTGTGTCCACACATTATTTTGTAATATCATTAAACGCGTTTTTAGAATTGTGAGACAGTGAGACATATACCACCTTAACCCAGATTATCACTTAAATCAGACAATTTTGCTTCAGCCATTTCCTGCTCTGCCCAACACCTTCTCTGTAAGCTGTTTGGGGCAGGAGGGGGGTTGCTGCTGTGTAGTGGGGATGTGACTCCCTGTGGACCGCTCAGCATCATGATTGCCATTCATTTTTGCAGGGAGAGACTGTGCTGTTCTGTAGCAATCATCAGCCTGCCTCCCACCATCACTGCCTTGGCTGCATCCACCCCTGGCCCAGGACCCCTGCTATGCCCTGCAACAGGAGAGCAGATCTGTTAGCTTCTAGGGGAGTATTTGCCTTTGTGTGCAGGGTGTTTCGGTGTTAAACTAATTGTAATTTAGGGCTGGAATATTATTTTCCCTGTTATTGGTAAATGTCATCAGAAATAAATGACACAACAGTAATTAATTAGCTATCCCTTTGGTGTCATTCAGGTATCCAAAACGCACAAAATGATGCAGTAAAAGACTTTGTAAAACATGCCTCTAAAAAAACTATTCCAGGTAAATGCTACCAGATCAGTCAGTTGTGGCCAGAGCCTGTTGGACACATACCACAGTCTGTTTTTAACATTCTGCAGACAGACAGACACTTAGAAGGGGAGTGTGCAAAAGATTCATGTCCAGTCTTGCAGACAAGGGTGTTTATCCTGGCTTAGCACACATGAGTAAGGCAATACTGTCAAACATCCTCCTCCAGATCCAGCTATTACTGTGGAATGAGTAAGTGCTGCTTGTCAGTGCTCCCCTCCGGCTGCTCCTCTGACTGAGTATTTGATATTAATGGTGGTCTGAGCTAACGAGGGGAATAAGAGAGTATGTATGTAAATTTTTATGAGGCAGATTCTTAAGGGGCAGGAATAGGGCTATTTCCATCAGCAAAGGATGTTAAATGGGCAGAGCTGGTAGCACCTTCTGTAAGTGTAGCAGGGTCCAGAAAATTATGTGTCTCCATGGCATAAATCTCCACTCACTGCTTAGCCCAAGCAAAGAGGTTGTAACGTGTAACTTCTATCCAGAAGCAATTTATTTTACCTCAGTAGTCAAGAACTTGTTACTGCAATGCAGAAACGCCTTTTGTTTCAGAAGATGAAAGTCCCTCATAACACACCTGGACACTTACACAGTACAAGGCAAGGTGTGGAGAAATATGAGCCTCATGGCACAGAGGGGGCTGGGGAAAATGACGCTGCGAGAGAGCAGATAAGAGTTAGAAAAATGCAGTTTGTAAACAAAGACAGTTCTGTTCTCAGGTCGGCCAAGTGGCTGCTGCTAAGTCACAGTAACCCTGGGTTGTCACCTTTGAGATTTATTTGTCACTCTGGTATGCAATACAAGAATGTTTGTCATTTCATCATGCTCCTTGTCTGCACAAGTTGCCTAACTAATTTACTACAAACTGTAAAAGTAGTTCCTTGTACTAATTGCCCTGTCTGCTGAATGACCAAAGAGTAAGCTGGGACTTTGAAATAAGATGGTTTTCTCTAGAAGAGAAAAGTGAGACATACAAATTCAGTCTATTTTGCTCTTGTCTTACTTGTTCACAATATACGTACAAGGCTTTCTTATTCATGAGCAAATGAGAGAGTCTCCAAAGCACTATGGCAGATAGCAGTGGCATCCCTGAAGTTTGCTCACTAATCTTCTAATTTAAATTTAATTTTTTCCTTTCTTTTCCCTTTTTTTATGCTTCAGAATCAACGACTGCTAAAACACAGCAGCCACAGCCACGGCCACCCTGGTTGCTCAACCTGACAGTAACAACCCATACTTGCTATAGCTAAAAGAAATACAGTAGCAGGATCCTCTTCTCCATCCACAAGCACAATCTTCAGGTGGTCAGAAATTTCAGAGATCATCAATATCAGTGGTGTGGCAAGATTAACTAAATCTCCTGTAACTTAAACATCCAGCTGGGAGATGTCTAAGAAAAAAGCAGTGAAGCAGTCTGGGTCTCAGAAGGTAGCCAGCATGCTATATAAGCAATACCACTAGATGGCTGCACAGTCTCCAAGAAACTGCTGTTGCCTTCAAGTTTAATTATGTAGCTTGTGGGCCTGAAATACATAAAGTAAGATGCATTGATCAGTGAAACAGGAACGTGTTTGTGTGCCAGACACTCTGTGTTAGTAAGCAATCAAAATTATCTTCTGAGCTGGCAGTCGGAGCTGCAGAGCGCTAGCAATGGCATTTGCTGACGTCTGGACTGCAACATCCCATCAAATAACAAGAATATCATGCTGCAGTGATGCAGCCTTCCTCCAGATTTACTCTATCTCCATCAGCAGGAGCTGAACCACATATAAAGCAGATCCTGAGACACTGATTTCCAACCTGGCCTTTTGAGTAACCTGAAATCCCTGTAACTGCCAAGTAAAGGGAGGGGTGTTGTGGTGGGTTAGCCCTTGACTGGGGGC
>NW_010155759.1:0-3567 GCF_000699245.1 Pterocles gutturalis | reverse complement strand
GGCTTCAGCAGCGCCCCAGGCGCAGTCCTACCCGCCCGGCTTCACCCCTTCCCGCACCTCCCCTCGGAGCCAGCCTGGGCCACCTGCCCTCCTGCCCTGCCAGCGTGGGTCTCGGGGACATGGAGAGCTCCGGGTGCAACACAGGCTGGTTGCAAGGGACAAGCGACATTGGCAGAGTGCACGCAGGAAGCTTTGGACACTTTCCCCGAGGCCACATTCCCTGAGTGGTGACCTGCAGAAGGCCACAGCCCTCTCAGGAGCAAAAAGGCAGGGAAGAAGGCACCCACGGTGTCACCACCTGCGATGACAGCAACTGCAGATCGGGTGGCTGGGCCCCCTCCCCGTTCATGGGCCAGTCGCCCAGAAGGGCCTGTCTCTGGCATCAAGGAGCTTCTCACCCTTGCCAGGGCTCGCGCCAGCATGGTGGCTGGCAGGGTGTGCTTGGAGGGACTGCGCCCAACTACCGTGGGCTAAGCCCAGGGGTTACCTGGCACCTCTCAGGGCACTGCTGCTTTCCTGCCAGGGACACGGGAGGGCAAGCTAGAAGGCACGTCTCTTTCTAGTAAGCCCCCTTGTGCCCTCCCAGGCAGCGGGCACCCCTCCACCCCCACCACACACTCACACTTGTCCCTTGAGCACCGTGGTGCACGAGTTTAAGATCTGAATGGCACTCTGCAAGGCGTGAAGGGTCTCGTAGAGCATTTTTCCTCCAGGGAGTCCAAACACACAGAGGAATGTGGAGCCCTGCCAAGGCAAGGACAGATGCAGCACATCTGGCTAGACGGCCAAAGAGGGAGTCTCTCCCTCTTGCTCACTGCCCGCCCTCTCAGGGCTGGGGGAGGCGATTCCTCCCCCACACTCACTTTATCAAACAGGATGATTTTGTTCAATTCGCCCTTGTGAGGATGGAGGGTTTCTAGGATCATGCTGGTGGTGTTCTGGTGGATGGTGCGGATTTCTGCTCGGCTCTCTGTATACAGCAGTTTGATGAAGAGGATGGTGACTGGCCGTAGCTCAGAGAAGAAGGTCAGCGGCACTCTGTCATCAATCTGGAAGACAAGAGCATGGCGGCTTCACCAGGCTGCTCTCCCGGGGGGTCACTGCCCACACCAGTCACCAAGGGAGGGCAGGCGTACTGGCAAGAGCAGCTACTGCTGGAGGAAGGGACAAAGCCTCTGCTCAGTGCAAATGGCGGGCAGGCTGCCCAGCCGGTGGCAGGCAGACAGTGACTCATAACACTAATGACAAAGGAGAGAAAGGTGCTTCGGCACCACCCCATCTGGGGACAGGTATGGATGTGAGGGGTGACCCTCAGGGATGCTCTAGGCACTTCCATGGAATCTCCCCTTTATCCCACCCTCATGTCCACAGCACATCCAGAACCATCCCCATGGAAAACACAGAGACAGAAGTCCACCTCCCACCACCCATGGCTCTCTGAGGACAATGGACACAATGGTGCCCCATGGCTCAGTTTCCCCGCGTTGTCATTGTCGCCCCACTTCTTCTGCCCTCCAGAAATGCAGCCCCCAGCAGCGCTGGCCTGGCCGTACCTTCCTGAGAGCAGCTTCTGCGATGTACTTTCTCAGCACGTCCTCCATCTCAGACTTGTGCACGAAAAAAGCAGATGGCCTCATGGAACCTGAGGAGAGAAGATGCAGGTCATCGCTGGGAGGAGGGGACTGCAAGGTGCTGGAAAGCAGGGGCTGGCACTGGAAAGTGGGGGAGAAAGAGTCTTCTGCATTTGCTCATGCGGCCACCGCCAGATGCTCAGGGCAGAGCTGTCCCCTGGAAGGAGGAGGCAGCAGCAGCAACTGCCCCTGCCCATGCTCAGAAGGGCCAAGAGCCTGAGTGCCAGCTGAGAGGGGGAAGAGGATGGAGGTGGCTCCTCTCTGGCCCCTGAAGCAGCCAGGCTCCACCTTTCCGGGTAATCCCAGAACAAGGGCAAGGTGGCACTCACCTGGCCCTTGCAAGGAGTAGCCTCTTGAGCGTCCTGCAAGCTTCTGTAAAATCTCTTGGCGTACCGCCTGAGACATCTGCGTCATGCTTGTAACCTGAAGACACACAGAATGAAAGCACTGCCACGGGCCTCCCCAGAGTCCCAGGGGACAGAGCCTGCCCTCCACTGTCACTGCCCAGAAGAGGGGAGAACAAGCCCCCCTGGCTGGATGGGACAGCACTGCTTCCTCAGAAGCACTGCAGCTGGGCAGGCATGAGCCAAGCATCCCCCAGCTGGCACCAACAGCTCCGTGACCCACAGAGGACATTGCTGGTGGGGCCAAAACCCTTGCAGTGCCTCCCGCCCCCTCCAAGCAAGCAAGCCCAGCCCACAGTTACCCCTGAGATGGAAAGACAAGAGCTTCAGCTGCCTGCCCACTTTCACAGCTGCAACTCTCTCCCCATTCAGTTTCTCAGCTTTCTGACACCTCCCTCCTTCATGTCCGGGTCTGGGTCTTCAGAACGGCTCTAGAGACCATCCCATCCACCTACCTTCACAGCTTTTGTGCCTTTAAGACGCTTGGTCCTGATCTGGTGCTGCTCACAGTGAGTCCAGGCGCTCTCCGAGAGGATAACTTCACCTGCCTTTGCATGACTTTCGGCCTCAGAGACATCATTCAAGGCCTCACCATAGATCACAAAGTACTCCTTCCTCTTGTCTCCCACGGTCAGGAGTCTCACGGACCCTGCAGAGATCCCTGGGGAGAGAGAGAGGGAGAAGCAGAAGTGACACAGGGAACCTTCTGACATTGACAGTCCCCAGCATCTCAGCTGTTCAGAAGCTAATCTGAAGCTCAGGGGGGAGATGCACATAATGCATATGGACACAATGCGGGGGGCGGGGCATCCTCCATCCTATGCAGGGGGATACTGACACAGGTCGCTGAAGTGGGTGTCTAGAAATTGACAAAGTCCGCCTTGACAGTGTGTTCAGAGTGCCGGGCACCTTACCCAGCTGCCTGCCTCAGAAGCCCAGCACACCAGCGTGCTTGATCACCGCCTGCTCCGTTTACAGACAGACAAGTTGTAGCTGTCTGCTGGAGAAAACACAACAGCCTGCAACAGCCCTTCTCACCGCCGTAAGCAAAGCAGTTCCACTTTGCTCTTGGTGAAAGGCAGGGGAAGATCCAGCAGGGGAGAGGACGCAAATCTGCCCCCACCGTAAAAAATGGAAGGGTAACCCCCTCCCACAGACAGCTGTGCTAAAGCAGACATTCAAAGGCCCTCATATTACGTCTGACACCCGCTCTGCCTTCAAGCTACCTCTGCATCTGCAAACGCACGCAAACCCAGTGGTCCTCCTCTCCCATCCCCACTCTGACTACAGCTGGCCCCTTGATGCTCGCAGGAGATGCTCTCCTTTGGCACTAGCCCCGGTCGGGATCCCCGCATTCCCTGGGGGTGAGAAGCACCCTGTGGCATGGGAGAGTGCCACGGATCTGCGCCTGGCACAGCGCCCGTACCTATCTTCACTGTGATCTTATGATCCACAAGCTTGTTGTAATGCCTGTGCTTCTTCTGGATCTGCAGGCTACATTGCAGCACCAGGCTGATGGTCTTTGCCAGGTC
>NW_010155758.1:0-3571 GCF_000699245.1 Pterocles gutturalis | reverse complement strand
CTCCTAGTCGGCTCATCCACCATTTGCACTCCTCCCCATCCACTTTCCTGTCTCCATCTCAAATAACAAAAACATTCCCCAGCAGCTCTGCTCATTCTCCTGTGACAAGTGGCTTTGGAGAACACAGCTTTACTAAAGGGACAGCAGAGCAGCTCTAGGTAAGCATAGTAAGGACACCCCAAAGCAGGCAAGAACATACCTTGGGGAACTGGCGTCCATCGCAGTTAGTCACTACAGCATTGGTGACTCCCAGCCGATGCAAGTTCCCTACCACGCTATGTAGCCGTTCAGCATTGCTGTCATTGGCCAAGATCATACCTGTGTTCTTCATAAGCTGAGCTGCCAGAGGGCAAAACACATCAGCAAGGGACCGAAAATCTCCTGCATGTTTGCCCATAGGGACAGCCACCCCCCTTCTTTCCCCAAGGTCAGTCCCACTCTGTTCTCCCTTTCTCTATAGGCCAGTCATCACTTCACAAAGCATCCCTCCCAAGCCTCCCACTCAAGGCTTCAGGGTGGTACCTATGTAGCTGGTCTTGCCTCCTGGGGCACAGCACATATCCAGAATACGTTCATTCTCCTGTGGAGCCAGAGCCATGACAGGGAGGAAACTGGAGGCTCCTTGCAGCATGTAGTGCCCAGCCAGATACTCAGGGGTGGCACCTGGGCAGGGAAGGCAGAACAAAAGATGACATGCAAAAGAAAGGGAGCCAAGAGCGGGTCAGCTCAGTCCTATGACAGGAAGGGTGATCTCACCGATGGGCACAGAGGAGTCATAAATAACGAGTCCTGTTTTTGACCACTTCCCCAAGGGGTCAAGATTCACACCACGGTTGATTAGAGCCTGCAAGGCAAGGAGACTGGACTGAGACACCACCTCATGTGACAGGCAGTGCAGGAGACAGCCACAGGTTCCTGCTCACCTGTGCCAGGTCCCGTCGCCGTGTCTTGAGTGTGTTGGTGCGAATGGTCACGGGGCGGGGAACCTCATTGGCTTCCAGGAAGTTTATCAGCTAGATGAAAGAAGGGACAGAGAATAGAGATAAAAATGAAGATCTGAAGAGGCAGCCAAATCCTCATCTGTCAGTGAAGACATGGGCAGGGTAAGATCCTACCTCAGGGAGCGGGAAGATGTCCATGAGCTTTGTGAGCAAGAAATCACTGTAGGAATAGTAGGCAGCCATGTCCCGGCGCAACAATGTGAGGTACTCCTGTCGTGTGCGTCCTTCCTCCCGCTTCACCACGAAGTCCTGCAGCACCTCCATATTGCCCTTGATGCGCTGGTGAATGATGTGCAGGTCAGGTGGCTCAGCAGGTAGAAAGACAGTTAAGGAATCATAAATAGCAAGAAACTTGCACACAGGCTCTTTGCAAGCACAACTGGTCATGTAGGACTCCTGCATCACAAGAGCACCCACACCAGAAAGGCCTTGTTGGAGTACACTTTAATCAGAGCTCAGCAGAGGGGGAGATTCAAAGGATAGAACCAAACAAAAAAGTTCACGAGGCAGGAACTACAAAGTATTTAAAATAATTTGGTGAGTTACTTTAGATAAATAAAAAAAACTAGGAAAAAGATTATAACAAAAACGGTCTTTTAATAGTGAAAACACTACCTGTATCAGAAAGGAGACTAGAAATTCCGCAAGGACAACTAAAAGGTACAGAGGAGAATGAGAAGAGACAGGATTAAATTGTACTGGGGGCAGGAAATTAAAATCACCCAAGCCCAAGAGCAAGCACTTCAGATGCTGGAATTGCTGTCATCAGAAGCTCTAGCAATGGGTTAGACAATCACCTGCCACGAAAATCAGGGTACAAAGGAATGAACTACATGATAAGATATCCACATGCATTTAGAACTAGCAAGTAAATCGGGGCAGGCTACAAGCTCCATACAGGGTGGAACAGATTTCCTAACCGTGCTGTACAGAAGCGCAGCGTTCCTGTCTATTAGGGCAGGTCATCTAAAAATACCTTGTCATGCAAAAACCACTCTTGCTAAGTAATACTCACGATAAAGTCTAAATGAAGCTCTTTGGCTGTATGCAGGCCTCGTGCTGCTGCAGGCATATGGCTTACAGATGTCACAGATAAAAAGGATATCCTCTCTCTCAATCTGTTCGCTAGTTGGCAGTTTAAATTGTTCATCTATATCCAGGTTGAGCTGCAGATCCGGGTTCTCTTCTTCTTTCTGTCCCATTTTCTGTTTGTTTGCCTCCTCTGCTGCCGCCGCCTCCTCCTCCTCTTCACTGTCACCTTCACTGTCATCTTCACTGGGGCCTCCCCTAAGGATAAAAAACCAGAGTGACGTTTTGCACAAAAACCAGCATCGCATAGGCACTTCACAACAACCATTTCTTAGATGGCAGAAAGGACAGAAAAATGAACACTGGCTCCTCATCTAACCAGGAAAGACTCTATGGACTTACAATGTTCTCAAATCCTCACCTGTCAGGCTTCTGCTTCAGGGCAGCTTTTTCAATAGGCAGTAACTAAACAGAGAAAAAAAGATTAATCAAACAATATCTCCCTTTGCCCCCTCACTCCCCACCAGCTGTGAAATTTATTTGCTCTGTTTAAAAAGGACAACAATCAAAACCACTGAATGTTATGCTAGGATCAGCTGCTAAACTTGAAATTGTTCATGTGAATAGAAGAAGGAGAAAGCTCTCTGTAACCTTGCTACTAGTAAAGTCACCCTTCTTCCCCAAGCCCGATACGTCCTTTCAGCCAGCAAAGTATTTCTTGCATAGTTAAGTGCAAAAAGCTCCTACCTCTTCTTCCTCTGATGATGAAGCACCGTAATCATCCACCATCTCCTCGCTGCTCTCATCCTCCTCCTCCATCTCCCAGCTGCCCTCTTCCACCTCACCATCACTGGATAACTCCACACTGTTTCCTTTAGATGCGATTTTCTTGGCTTTGGCTGGAGTCAGCCATTTTGAATTGCCATCGCTAAAGCCAGACCGGCCACGAGGGGTTTGTCCTGCTGCCTTTATGGCTTGTTTCTCCTTCTGTGGTGATACCTGCTCTTTAACTACAGACAGAAGAAACAGTTAAAAGTTAGGCATTATTCTCAAAAGCAGCTACCCTATTTTTTTAGTTCTTCTATAAAAGAGAACTTCATCCTAGTCCTGAGCTGCCTGTCCAGGAGCAGGCACTGCTTGCTTTCCACATTACTTTTCTCAATCATAAACACAAGCATATTCATGCCTCTCCCCCAGTGAAACTTGAAAGGATCTAACTAGAATTACCAAAGAAAAACACAGCTACAAAATCCTTGTGGTATTTGCTCTGACACATTAGAGCACCCTCTTTCCCAAATCTTTGTCTAGCCTTCCTTCTTCCCACTGTGACAGCTCCCTAGGATGGAACACAGCGAGCTTAAAAGCCTCTGCTCCCCGACCTGCCTGCAGTAACCTCGCTGTGAACCGAGGACAAGTCAGAAGCGTCTTTGGCACGCGGAGGAGAGACCTTTTACCAGCTTTATCTTCAGACAGCTCTGCTACCTGGCAGGGCCCAGAAATCGGAAAAACTTAAGTCTAAAATAATACAATTCCACCTATCC
>NW_010155757.1:0-3728 GCF_000699245.1 Pterocles gutturalis | reverse complement strand
TATATATATATATATGGTTCCTTGGTTACAAGTAGGAGTACCTAGTGTGATACGTCTTCAAAAATGCAAATTAAAAATATACAGCAACAAGAGATTTCCAATAGAAATTTAAAAAAAATAATCTTCGTCTGTGTAGTATAAAAGTTCTTTGACAAGTTTATTGTTGCAGTCATAAAGCTTAGGTAAAAGTTTGTTTGCATGTCTTTTATCTCCATGGGACCTGCAGGAAATGTTTAAGAAAAATTGTTTACATCAAACATCTTACAAAAAAATTAGTGTTTTTACAGGAAAATTTAACCATTTAAATCACAGTCTGTGTCAAATATACCATCAGGAAACTAATAAGTAGATTTTTAAATGTTAAAATTTCACGCTTTATGCTGATTCCATGTGGGCTAAACTTGAGGGCTCCAATTTATTATGAAAAAACAAAGCTTTTACGCACTTTTTCTCTTTTTGTTAAATAAATGTTTACTGCACTAGGCAATGGAGTCAAAGAATTCAGAGGGAGTCTTTGATGCTAGTGTGCACTTGAAAGCTCAGGTTGACCAGCTTACAGGACGAAATGAAGAATTAAGACAGGAACTGAAACAGACTCAGAAGGAGGCGATAAATTTCTCTAATCAGTTGGCAAATGCAAATGAAAAGGTATACAATTGATTCTATACAATTTATTTTGTACTTGAAAAGAGGCTGCTCTCATAATTTAGAACAAAACCACACAATGTATAAGATACTGAATTCAGCATATGTGAACTATGTAATTGTACCAATCTTAAATTTAGGTATTGGATCTACCAATTTGTCCATTTCAAGTTCTAGTCTTGCTCTTCTTAATGTTACTTTATTCTTGGAATAGCCTATCATGTAAACACCAATAATACCTGTTTTTTGGGTAGAGCTGTGCTCCAAAAAGCTCACGGATTTCTTTCTTCAAAAAAACAGTAGTCTTGCATTTGTTTTTTATAAATAACAGAGATTAAGTGTTCTAAAATGATGAATCGTTCTTTAAAATCCTGTATCTTGTTTTAAGTTGTACAATTGATTCTGTGGAATGCTTCTTCCAGGGCAGGCATGAGGAATGGAATATTGTCTTACAAGAAGCCAAATTTAAGTTTGCCTTTTAGAGCAACTCTGGTGATGCAAAAAGATTTGCCAGTAACTCATATTCTAGAACAGCGTTTTTTGTACTGAGTAGAGAACCAGAGCGCTTTTAAGAACTTGAATGAAAAAACAAAGATTTGGTTAGCATAAACCATCACATAAATAACTACTGCAATAATTCTTTCCAAAACTTCATCTTTTTAAGGAATAGAAATGTGTTTTCAGTGTTTTAAACAGTTTGGAATAAAACTGTAGTGAATCCTTAGATACATGAAGCTACCCTGATTGCTGGAGTCATTTGATAAATTTGGCTTGAGTATTATGCATTTAATGATTTATTCAATCACAGCATTTTTAAAAGGTTACTTTACAGAGTGTTTGAATGCTTTAGAATATACGTGGAAGTGAATTACATTATTAATAACTGATGTAGCACAGGAAACCAATATATTTTCCATCTTTTTTTTTTAATTAAATTGGAAGAGCTGCTTCTTTACGTTTTTTGTTTCTTTTCTTTAGATTGCACAACTGAAAAATGAAATTTGCTTATTACGTCAGTCAGAAGGTGTCAATATTGCCTTTCAAACAGTGAATCTTCCAGAAGGAATGGCTCCTTCAAGTGTTAATATGATTAATTCTCTGAATGAATATTTAATACGTCTTATACAGGTAACTCATTTACTGCTTGATATCAGTAACATAGAGCTACTTCCTCCAAAATCTAGTACCATGCCATGCATGGACATGTGAGAACTCTCCAAAATTATTTTGAAGTTCTGACATCCAGTAAACTCCTTGGACTATCCTGCTTTTTTTTAAAGCTGTAAGTATTTTGCTGTGTTGTAAACCTGGAAGGTAATGCATAATTAAAATTTTGACAATGATTCAGATTTTTTTGTTTTAAAACTGAATTTTTATATAAATATTTGCCCACTCTTCCTTGTACTTCTGCAGTTGCATTCTTTCTATGAGAAATTCTTTTACTGCTGTCTAGATTCCACACCTGAATCTGCATGTGCAAATCCTACTCTCAACAGTTATTCTCAATACAAAAAATGTCTCTATTTATTTGCCATATGAATTTTCATTCCATTATTTGTCAAAAATATGTCAACATTTACAAAATGAGGCATAAGTACTTTGAAACCAAAGCCAGTGATTGCCATGGGAAGCAAAGCAGACAAGCATATAGTAAAGAAGAATTGACTCTTTGAGAATTAGATTTAACACAACTTACCTTTTTATTATTATTAAATTATTGTGTTCTGTCTTTTATCACTTTACTTTTGTTGATTAGAGAATATTTTTCAACTGTATATGATTATAAAGTAGAAGAATATTTGGGAACCAGAGAAGAAAACATCGCTTTCCAGTTAGACATTCAACTGGTATTCTTTGTGGGCTAGCAACTTGTCATGGTGTTTTGAACTTTGAGGGCTGTAATCCACAATGCAATTATGCACCATTTCACACCTATTACTATGAATGCTGAAGTTTATTGGACTTTTTTTCATCTGTTGCTTCAAAAGAAAATACGCTTTTCGTATCTGCAGTTCACAGTTTATGACAGAAGCACCTATCATGAAAAACACAAGGGAGAACTGGCATTTTGATTAATCCTTGAATGTTTAAAGCCTATATTAATCACTTTAATTTTTTCTTTTTTGGAAAATAATCATTAGGAACTGGAAAATAGAGATCAGTTACTTAAACAATTAGAAGATGCAGTAGAGGACTACAAGCGAAAATTTTCAGTAATTCGTCATCAACAAGGCTTGCTGTATAAAGAACATCAAAGGTATTGTTCTCTTTTCTGAGTTACGAAGGTTCGACTATCTAAATGTTTAATAATTTTGAATACAAGATTTGCTGCTGTGTTGAAGTAGTTCTTTGGTTAATGTCATGAATGCTGCTGCTCTTAGATATGGACTCCATATATTTTGTTTAGTCCTGCAAAGATTCATAGAACTCTTACAAAAACATTTTCTGCTGGACTCTTTTCGTATTGCATACTTTATAATGCAATGAGGATTGCATTGTGCTTTCTGCATCCGATATCCTATATTTTACTAGAACTGGGTATTGTGGACTCTTCAGTCTCCTTTTCTTTTGCTTTCAAGTATGGGTCCTAACAGGTTTTCTGAGGGGGAAAAGAAAACTGTTATCCAGATACAGTCAGATATGTCTGCTTCAAAATTTCAGATCGTCAGGACTTTGTAGTTGGTTGGGATTAATATGGTGATTTGGATTCTTCAATTATCAGACTGTTAGTTGTGTCCTCTTTAATTTTGGATTGGAATGAACAGTCACTGAACAGCTTTTGGAATAAGGGTGTTTTAGCTTTTAGGATGTTCTGTTTGTTCTTTGAATTAGTTAAGATTTCCCAGGTAACATTGTATCTGTTTGAGGCATTAAAGCTGTAGTTTTTTGAAAATATTGAAGGCTATGATATGCTACCTCATTTACTACTAGGTTAGATATCTCCAAGGACAGGGATAAGATGATGATACAAGGCTCCTCCAAACCTGTTACAGATTGAGTTAAGGGGGGAGATTTCTTTGACTTGGCATCCCATAAAGGCTCACTTTCAGATCATTTTATTTCACAGAATCACAGAATGTTAG
>NW_010155756.1:0-3518 GCF_000699245.1 Pterocles gutturalis | reverse complement strand
CCCCATCCCCAAACACCTCTCCCCCCCCCTCCCCCCTTTCTGTTCCTGTTCTTACTTTTCTTTCTTTAAAAAGAAAAGTGAATACAATACATTGCACAAGCCCTTGCACTAAGCAGGGCCTCGATGTAGGGATATTTAGATGCTCACCCAGCATCTCCATAAGCTGCAAGATAATATATTGGCTTCTATGGAGTCAGGAAATGTTGAACTTCACTGTTTGAGGTAAGACTCAAAGGATATAATCCCTCATTCCTCAGCAGCTGTGCTGGGGCAGAGCAGCCCAGCCTGTCCAGAGTCTAAAAGCAAACTGTGAAACGAATCTGTATGTATGTATCTTAATACAATTAATTGCAACTAGAATAAGACCTCCTTGGACTGCCAAAACTATAAACACAATCAAAATATTCAGGGTTTGCAGATAACAGTGGGATTTGTGAATAACAGAAAAACGGGCAGTAGCAAGGGAAGTAATCAAAGCTCCTATATATCATATTGATTAAAACAGAAGGACTGCCCTTGAAGGAGAAACTTTGCATCAGGAGGGAGATATATCGGCTGCTCTCCTAAGCTGCTTCCAGCTCTGCCAGCGGCAATTCAGGACATACAACTATGTTGTCATAGATAAAAACAAATCTGCATTTTTCAGCCTCTCTACAGTAAAAAAATAGCCCAGGAAGGATACATGTCCTAATTAACCCCTCGGGAACAGAAGAGAAAAGCAAACAACAAACAGAATGCCACACAGATGGAAAGCACTTTGACAATGAATCCTTTGAAGTCAGATGACTTTTTTATTTGTTTTCATACCAAAAAAAAAAAAAAAGCCACCTCTGTCTGGCAGCCTAGCAAAAGGTCACACAACCACACAACACTGGAAGAGTCCTATTTCAAAGACCCCAATGAGGCACTGTGCGGATTCCACCTACCAACTGTTGCTCTTCTGTTGGCAGGAATTCCAGCTGTGCGTGGGTTGCCGCTTTGCTACACCGGATGGAGGAGCAGGATGACACCACTATTTCCTTTGAGCAACAGATGCCCACGTTTGATATCGCTTGGATCTCTCACTAAATAGCGAGAGCAAATGGGCCTGTTTAAAGTTTGTACAAGCAGGTGCGTGTTGCCCTTCGGCTATACACAAACACTCAGAAAGCACAATTAAAGCAAGAAGAAAACAAAATGTTTTTTTCCTTTGCAGCCCAAGCACAGGACACTTGTGCAGTGGGGCGAAGAGCAGAGAAGGAGGAAGAAAGAACAGTTTGTACTGGGCCAACACGGACAAGAGTTGCTTTGCTTTTTCCTGAGCTCCTTCTCACCCATGTAAGAACCCAGAGCCTGAGCAGATCCTAGAAGACTCCAAAACGGAAAAAGTTTGTCCCACATATTTCATGGAAACAGAATTTTCTTCCAAGATATTGCCTAGATGATTTTCTATAGAACAGAAAGAAAAGCCCTTTTCTTTGTCTCACAAGAGCTCATCTGTTGGCAGTGCTGCTCAGCTCACATCACATCAGCATCTTACCCATTGATAGCTGGGTAGCACTCCAGGGCCAAGCCAGCTGCCAGCGTCACACTGAAAGGCTGCAGCTGAGCCAGAAAGGTGATTTTTCTCAAATAAACCCCAGGCAGGTGGCCACTCCAGCTGTTTTCTTCTCCCACACAGAACGGCAGCAGTGTCCGTGCAGGGAGGCCACCACGGCGGGTTTCCCCCCCAGTTAGATGGAGTTGAGTGCATGCTGCACTCCGTAAAGCGACTGTGCCTTTAATACTGCCTTAAGCATGTGTTGGAAATAACTGCCAGGAAGATGAGAGGGTTACCTTCCTGCCATCAGGATGAGGACCTTCCTCACAGCACCGTTCTCTCTGTCCCTGTGCCCTGCAGATGGGCAGAGCCTGGCTACGTTCCTGCCCAATGTGCAGCACTGGAAAAAAGCCAGCTGCCTTCTCACAGCAGAGGAAATGCCCTGTACCCACCTCAGAGAGGCAGGCACTGTCCGCTTATAAATGGGTCCCGAAATCAGTTGTGTCTTCAGGCAAGAAATGTAAATGCAAGGATCATAGGCAGGTAGAGAAAGCCACTGCATTAGCCCGGAGACCTGATGACAAGAAGCAGCGCTCAAAGATTGTTTCTTCCCCTCTGTTACCTTCTTATCCCCTCTCTGATCTAAGCATGAGCCCTCAGCCACGCTAATTACCTAAATCACAGTCACACATTTGCTCCCCACAAGCAGAGCCTCCTCTTAGGGTGGAAAAAGACACTGAGGACAATGGCATTACTTCAGGCACCTAGGCAGGGGCTGGCAATTGGGCAGGGATTCAAGATGCACCTAAACCAAAATTTTAACTTCATTTTTTAAGATCCCTTGGCTGGAGATGTTCCTTGTTTCCCACCACTGCTACCCCTGCCCCAAGGACACAGCAAGCACTGGGCGTGCAGTCACCAAGGGCAGGAGCAGTGGGGACATGCTGGTCTCTTGCTGGGTGGGCATACTGGCATGGCTCTGCTTCCTGGGCTAGCACAACTTTTAAAATCTCCAGTCCCACTACTTTCTGCCTCATATTCTTGACTGGTTAGCCTGTAAACCTGAAGGGACATTTTGCAAATCCTTACGATGACCTTTGACCAGCCCACTTTGTCCTAAGCTGACTAAGGGATATTTTATGGGAGATTTCTCTAACAGCTGGCCATCTTTCAAATGCTGATAGTGGCAAAGGCTTCCCTGAGGCTCTTTTCTAATACATCCTCACCTCACTCTTCTTTTTAACAGGACTGCCTCCAAAGTGTTCTGGTTATGTGCCCTCTGCAGAAATGGTGAAGAGAAATTTATGGTCCTCCTATTTGGAAGCAAAGGTGTCAAAACAGAATAAAAACCTAGAGCCAAACTGTGTCTTTAGTGAGACAAATGGAAACACTGAGGGACTCCTATAAGGAAAAGGGAACTTCTACCATGTCACTGGAGATGAGAATCCAGCCCAGCGATGGGAAAGATGAGGCCAAATGGCACACTGTGCCAGTTTGCTAGCTTGCGCTACACCGTCTCTGCCTTCTGCAAGCCCCGGCAGCCATGTCGAGTTGTGAGCTGCACCATATGAGCTCTGCAGACTGCAGTGTGGCCTTTGTTTAAATTGCCTTTGGGTGTTCTTTTTGAGAGGCACCGAACACCCAGAACTCTGTTTAAAGCCATGGAGCACCATGGATACAGTGCACCTAGGGACACGGGGCTCCCGAAAGTGACTGTTCACCCACAGAAAGCTTCAGCCGTGCCCCTGAGCAGCCACAGTTGGGGAGATGGCAGCACTCACCTCTGTGACAGAAAGTCACTGTCCTTGACTTGGGCACAACTGGTGGCAAGGGGAACCCAAACAATGGGAACTGGAGTTAGAACCAGTTTACTGCCTACAACAAGCTGTTGTCCAGTAACAATGACTTTGGATCACTACTAGTTTTTGATTGTCTTTGAGACAGTGACCTAAGAGATGAAGTATCCAGCATGGTCGCAGCCAAAGGGTTGTGGTCAACA
>NW_010155755.1:0-3668 GCF_000699245.1 Pterocles gutturalis | reverse complement strand
TTATTATTATTATTATTATTATTATTTTGGTAACTTGAAGTACATTATGGAGCCTGCAGACTATCCAAGGGATAAATAACTGCTAAATGTGGTTTTTACTTATTTGTAGTGGTAACGAGGATAACATGTGAATCTAAAGACTCTAAAGTATTTTTATCCTGTTGTGATTCAATGTATCATAATTCCACTTCCACAAACCAGTTGGAATAAGTTTGTTGATGGGATTTATGTAAGTCTTTTCTGTTGCTTTTGTTTAAAAAGCAAAAAAAATCCTCTATCAAGAAAAACAATGCAGAGGACTAGAAGGGCAGTTGAGTGGCCTGAAGAAATACTCAGATCTTTAAAGGTGACTGCACCTCTTCATGCACAAAGTCATTATGTGATTTAGAGCCCCTTGTAGAGGGGTAAACAACAAGATGCTGAAACTTTCATATTTCATAAACTTCATTGTGTAATTATCTGTTGTAAGGGGTTTCTAGATGACTGTAATTCACACAGTTGGCTGTGATACAAACTAGGTAGAAGTTAAGGGAAGGTCTTTGATGGACTATGCTGGGCTTTGACTGATAGTTCTGTTTTACAAATGAGAAGGACTTCCATAATGGGCAGAAGGGCTATTGGTCCACCTTGGTTTGCCATATCTGCAAGAAAAGTTCTCCCCAGAGAGTCCTACCATGTATGCGGTGCTTTCCCCACTCTCACATAAAGCTGTATTTGAGGCTAGCCCACAAGCCCTGTGAATCAAGTGGCAACATGGAAGCATCATCTTACTAATTGCTGTGGGAACTGAAAGTAACTGTGGACCTCTTTAATGGTGTTCCTCACGGACTCAGTAAATACAAATATGTAATAATGTGTGAAGAGTTAACATAATAGCTTTTGAAGTTTAGCCCTGACAACTGCTGCTCTGTGAGGTAGAGCACTGTTGTTGACATGCCACCGCAGACAAGATTTTTAGCTTCATGTTGTTTTCTTTCTAATAGTTCTAAATACCTCTCAGTAGCACTCCAGGAAAGCTAAGCAGCTAAAGAAACCAAAGAAAGATGAACCTTTAACCACTGGCCATGCTTCTGTTAACTGTAGCATTGGCACAGTGATAACCACCTGACAAGAAAAATGCCTGATGCTGTTGTGATGCCAATCTGTTGTCATGTTATTATTTGTTCTTCAGGGAAAACAAAATTATTTTTGTAGTTCACAAGGGAAGAGAGAGAAATGAGAGTGTACAAAATTATTTCAAAGAAATAAATATGTGCTCCTGGGATATTTATGAAGTTCTGCCAAAACTTTAAACTACAAGAACGAAAACCAATTATGTGACTCCTGGCAAGTCTTGACTCCTGCCACTTTACACTGTAAAAGACGCCTTTTAATTCTAAATGTCTGTTAGATTAAGTGAGGCAGCTCTGAAGAACATTTGCAAAACTAATAAACTAAGTAAAAGTTTTTGGTTTTGCTGACTTCTTCACTTAATTTTCATCTCTTAGATTCAAGTTATTTGTTTTAAGCTTTATTGCAGTGTATCAGCTCAACTTCTCCCCTCTGTTGTCCAACATCTGCTATTGGAAAATGACCGGTTTCCCTGAGATATACCCATTCGCAGCTTTCTGAGGACTATATTCACTTTGTAGAAATTAAAAGCTTCATGAGTGTATGAATACTAATGACAAGAATGTATGACTATCATTAATGATTAAGCCTTCTCATTAGCGTGACAACTAAAATCTGCACTGAATTTTAAGGTCTGTTTTGACCCATCCAAAAGGTAGACATTCTTTCTCATGAAGTCATCTGTGTGGCTGTGTTAAGTAGGAGAGGCACGTTCAGGAAGAAATTGCCTGTCCCTTAAAAACTGGTTACAAATGAAGTGAAACGCTCATGGTGCTGTTCCTAGCTCCCATTGCCTCCTGTGGAAGAGCCATGGAACTGGGAGTGCCTGGTCTCAGATGGTCTCTTCGAAGGCTGAGGTTCTGCACAGTGATTCCCACTCATTTTTTCTTTACAGAAATTACAAATAAAAAAATGAATTCAAATGCAAAAAGTTGATAAATTCTGGAAGAGTACGAAGTCTGTGTACATTCCTAATGTCTTCAATTTCAGCAGAAATCTTCATGACATTTTAGCATCACTTAAGAGGCTTGGAAGATATTTGTGGTTTCATATTCTTTGCTTTTCTGTCTTTAAAGATCTTGTTTGATGCATCTAGTTTGCTCACAGTGTTTTTAGAAGATCTTTCTACCTGAAAGACACACATAAAGTTTCTAGGCAGGGTGAAAAGGGTTAAAGAACTGTTTAAAATATGGGTGCTTTAAAAAATTTTTAGTTTTCAAAGTCATACCATAAAAACAGAATCTCAGCTGTGTCTTTTCCAAGATGGACTAAGTATATTTATGTTGACTCAATAAAATAAATAACTAGCTAAATTTGGACCCTGAAATTTAAACCTATTGGCGGAGTTTTCAAGAGAGTCTAGCAGGGCTTTATTTACTGATTTGCTTTAGTAGTAGTTACTATCACACTGGCTTTGATGGTAGCAGAGCTGTATTTTTGAAAGTTCTGTAGTTTTACAAGAGATTTATTAATATTTTTAGGATAAGCCACTACTTGCCAGCAAGTTATTCAGGTTGATACATAAGTATGACTGAAGTACCATGGATTTTAGTCTGAAATTTCTCTACCGAAGTGGCCCTCCTGCTCGTTTAGGTGAACGGCATGCTTTGGACTCCTACCCTTACAGCTCCATGTGTAGGAGATGTGCTTAATCAATACATACTTCCAGTTGGAAATTATTATAAGAGTTTAAATGACACCGAGCAATGAAAATAAGTTTGGTTAGAAATCCTCAGCTCTTTAAAGAGAAATAGCTAATGCTCTAAAATGTTTTTGCATGTGTGGACAATAAAACTCTCAGAGGAGTATGTGAAAAGTTCCAACACATACGGTTATTTTTGTATTGTCCCTTTATTACCCGGTAAGGACTACTGTAGGATCCTTATTGTTGATTTATTCTTAGAAAGAAGGGTGGAAAAAGTGATTGCTGCAAGAATATTCTGAAAGTGCCTGTTGGTGGGAAAGGATGACTAAGTCCTGTTAATCATATTCTTTTAATAATGACTTTGGAAACAAATACTGCTTTATGCCCTTGAATATCCTAGATTGTTCTGCTGGCTCAGCTTACTCTTGTGCTTCGTTCCCCAAACTCCAAAAGGTTACAGCTCCTTTGTGCATCTAATATCTAATTTTTGTGATTGTGATGTACCAAAAGGTGTACAGTGAGCTGGGCTTATAAGAACCAAAGAGAAGACTTTTTTTCCTGGGAGAATGCAGTCCTGGAAACCAGCCATTGCTTTGCTTGCCAAGAGCTGCTGTGTGTTAAGAGATGGGAAGAGAGGTTTCCCATTTGGCTGCCCGGTGCGGCCCCTGCTGGCAGACGGTACCGGTGGCGTTGGGAGTAACCTCTTCCAAAAACGAGCCTCAGCACAAACGTGCTGCTTCATTCCTCTGGAACCAGGTGTACTCCAAATAGGTTTCAATTTGTGCAGCAAGGCTAACTAGAACTGATTTTTCTTTCCCCCACATGTATGGTTTTGTAAAGCATAAGCATTCTTGAACAGAATCACTAAAGGCAGTAAAGGCAAATTTTCCCCAGGGATGGGTTTTGGGGCCTG
>NW_010155754.1:0-3340 GCF_000699245.1 Pterocles gutturalis | reverse complement strand
AATGTTACAGTGTTAGAAATATCTAGACTCTTTGATTTTATTATACGTGTTATGATCTTTCGTATTTTTTTAACTGTTAAATTAAGAGGAAATAATATCTTTAAAGTGCTCAAGGTGCCCAAGAAAGCTGTCCCGCAAGAAAAAACGCCCATTGCTGTACCCAAAAAACCAGAACCACCACCAGCCAAAGGTACATGTCGTCACTATTAGTATCATGATTAGATAGAAACAGCATGCTCTTCCAGACATAAGTTGAACTAATTTTTCTGGTTATCACCTATCAGAGATAGGTGCCTAAGAAACACAAAGTGCAATGAGGAGTGTCAAAAATATGACAGAAAAACTAGATTCAGTTCCTCGAAAAATATCTGCAGGTTTCTGATTTTTTCCTAATGTTTAAGAATTAACATTTACTGAATGCTTAGTTTAAACAGAATAACATATTGTTCTGAAGAAGAGCCTGCAAATAAGTCTTCAGTTTAAAGAAGGTAATGTTGCTTCCCTGAATTTTCTAATAGACTGTTGCTGGATGGCAGCAGCAGTATCAGTTTTCTACCTCCTTAAGTGTAAGTTAATGCCAGTTCACCTGAGGTAGATTTGCTAGCAAGAGACTGAATATATTTAGTGATGATTTTATTAGCCCATGAAAGGGTCATTAATATACTCCAAAAGAGAGGAGAGGAAGAATATCGTTCTGTAAAGATTGGATCTAAAAGACAGGAACTGTGGAAAACTGAAAATGAAGAGGAGCTATAAAGAAAGAAATAATTGATAGGAAAAAAGGGGTAGCGATAATGCAAACGTTACTTTCCTAAAATAATTATGTTAGAATGACAAAGGAGTCATGAATGATACATGACTGATACCCAAATACAGTAGGATTCCATAAATAAGTCTCTGATCAGCTGTTACAAAGAGGGCAAATGATTTCTACATTTCCACCTTCACTCAGAAACAGAAACTAAGCACAGAATTCCCATCTCCTGCATGATGTATTTGACACCCTGGTCATTCCATGTGTTTGAAACAAAGCATAACTGGTGACTGAATGTAACCACAGCACTTTCTCAAAGAAGGCTGTATACATGCATTAGTGACTGTCTTACTGTTTCATGTACATCTGTAGTGCCCATAAAACTAAAATATACTAATATCTTTGAAGTGCCCAAGGTGCCCAAGAAAGGTGTCCTGGAAGAGCCCATACCTGTAACTGTGCCAAAAAAGCCTGAACCTGCACCAGTTCGAGGTACCTGTTGCCCTGTGCATCAGCCTGAATGAGACTGTTTCTTACTGTCTTAGGTGTTACTTCTGATGTCTGTTTTCTGTCCATTTGTGAATACCTAAAATTTCTATGTTGTGTACAGATTCTATTGTTAGAATGGCAAATACGTAGGGAACATGAGGAACTCTCCCAAACTCCTTCATATGTGTTCAGAATCTAAAATTCTGTACATCAAACCTGATAGGATACATGGGGAGGTGCTTTCTACTTTTACTTTTTAATGTAAACTTCTGTCTTTGTCATTTTGACAAGAATGTGAAATAATATAATTTTTTTGTTTGTTTACTCAGAGTATTTTTCTTTAACCACTACCAAGTGGCAATCCTGTCCTATTGTGGGCTAGTAACAAGCAGACACAGTCACAACTCAGCAATGTTAAAAAACAAAACAAAACAAAAAACAGGCAAAAAAACCCAACCAAAGAAGCTGATCATTTCAGAGACAATAAGGAGGAAAGCCAGGTTCAATGGACTGTGAAAGAACTGAAGCTGCTATGGGAAAAGAAGTCCCAAAGTGAAAAGAGGGACATAACTAGACAGGACAGTAGTACTTTAAGAACTGGGCAGATGTGATCTGGGCTTAGATCCCAAATAACAGATACTCCAAACTCATTAGTAAATGCAGTGCTTGTTCAAATGCACGGTAGATCAGGATGGTCTTCATTCCATGGTCAAACTTCATATGAGAAAAACATATGGCTGCAGTCATACATTGATGTAACCTTTTTCTGGCCATAAGCTCACGGGGACCCAAGAAAGTGGGTTCTCCAAATCTGCAATTGAATCGTACATAGATACTAGGTACAAGACCACCAGATCTTCTGTATTTGTGGAAAACAATCCTGCATCACACAAAGGAGAGCAAGGAGTCTTGCTCACTCTGCAGGTAGCCCTTTCATCCCCGCCAGATGCCATTTCTAAATACAAGATTATAGAAGCCCTGAAACCTCACTAAGTTAAAAGTCTCCACACACTTATACAGTGAAAGAGTTGAAAAAACAGAACAGAAATAGAACAAAGAAATAGTAATGATTATGAGAAATACTGGGTTCCTCACTCTGCCAGTGTCCATAACTGCTCAATGAAGAACATCAGCAGCTTCATGAGGAATGGCAACAGATAAGATATGGGCTGACGTTGCTCCCAGGGAAGAGTCAGATCCCAGAGGAGCTGAGAATGACGGTCTTGCCTCCCAGGGAGGGGAGGTTGCTGAGTGCAGAGAGGGGTTTCCTAATTCACACCTCACCCTCAAGCTGTACCTAAACACAGCCAGCAGTTTCACACAGAACCTGCTTGGCATCACCATGCTGTGCCTGTGCCCGTGTGTGGTTTTGTGCATATGTCAGTGAGCGAGAGAGAGACAGGTTGACACCGTGAGACTAGTTTGGTTACTTTCGTGAGTGCATGTCTAGTTTACGTTTCATTGTTCATCTTCCTGTTTAATGTATAAAACTGACTGTTACTAATATCTTTGAAGCACCTGAGGTGCCCAGGAAGGCTACTCGTGAGGAAAAAGTACCTGTGGCCATTGCCAAAGCACCAGAGCTTCCAGCACCCCGAGGTACCTGTCTTCATGGATAGCATAGCAAAGAAGATACTGAATCTTCTCTTGATTGTCGTCCTACCCTGTCTTGGCCTGTCTCTGTTTCCAGACTGAGACTCTCAGGGTTGTGCACGCTGGGTAAACAGCACTGCACATGTGTGTGAGGTCTTGGGCTGGGTATGGTGATGTTCTGTGTCTGTGTTGCCCTGGTTTTTGTTCCTACTTGGCACGTGTTTTCACCAATGTATAATGAAACTCACTAATATCTTTGAAGTGCCCGAGAGGCCTGAGGCAGAGGTCCTGGAAGAGGAAGAGGAGGAGGAAGCACCAGAAGAGGTGGCACCAGTCGCTGAGCCTGAAGAGACAGAAGCTCCTCCATCTGAAGGTATACGGTGGTATTCCGAAAGAGCCTGCTGTGCCCTCCGTGTTGCTGCAGTACCGAGTGGTCTTTGCCTCTCTGCATTCTGTGGGGAGGGGTGAGGGCAGCGTTTGATCGTGTTGTGTGTGTATGTGCCT
>NW_010155753.1:0-3589 GCF_000699245.1 Pterocles gutturalis | reverse complement strand
CACTACGGACTCATTGATTAACAAGTTTTCACTCGGGCATCAATTTTCAACAACTTCAAGAGCAAATTCTCTGTCCTGGAGCCCCTGCTCTCTTTGCCAAGTTTGGCTAACCTGAGTAAGGGTTCAAAAGCTATTTAAAGGAAATTGAAAGATTGACAGCATAAACCATGTAGTCGAGAGATCCGCCTAACCTACAGAGGAAGTCTCAGTGCAGGGAGCAGTAAATCCAAGATGACAGTTTCCACCAACATCATCCAATCATGTATCATAAAAAAACAAAATCCGTACAGATTGCCTAATCGTGGTGAACTTTTCATATTCTGAACACAAGAGAGGTTGCCAAAAGAGATCCTCTTTTCCTGAAAGTATGTGGTATCCTTACCCTGTGATTTCCTCATGTCTTTTGTGGCTAAAGCACGATTCCCATGCGGAACACTGGTAAAATCAGGATTGGTCACATTGTTAACTCTCAGCTCTTGCCCCAACGACTTCCGACCATAAGTATTTTCCCCAGATCCTCCATTGACACTGTAGCCACCTGTGAAAAAAAAATACAAGATTAAAATAGGTTGTCAGACCTTATATTTAGTAGGGCAGTATGTTATGAGTTAGTGAATTCATATGCAATTGAGCAGCTCTACCCTCTATCCTCTTCTTTAGCTTCCTTTCTCACTTCAACATGCAAAAACATTTTGTTATGTCCTGGAAGTTTCCATCTCACACATTCAGAATCTGATCAGTCCTTTTTTTAAGTGTATGAAAAAAAACTCTACTACAATGAAGTTTAACATTGATTTTGCTGTATTTGGGGTTGTATTACTATTACATTTGACCCTGTATTTTACAACATCCTTCATGTCAAACTGCTAGTACACATGGCTAGATGCCTCACTTACTTTCTCCTTGATTATACACATCAAATTTCCACTGTTTTTGTTACAGATCCACCACACAGGGTCAGTAAAATGACCAAAAAAAAGAAGAAAGCTTTTAAAAAGCCACAGATTATACACAATATCACATACAGATTGAACATCTCTCCTTAAACATACAAGAGTCACTATTTCCACAGACTAATACTGACATTATCTTATATTAATTCAACTCAGTCCTACATTCACCCACTTGATATACACGGGTACATCTAACAATATAAAACAGAAGTGTCATTTTGAGTAATTCAATTATTTTTACTCCTAGATCCAAAAGAATTTACATACTCATATGTTGAAACTAAAGATTTTTCCCAGTCTGCCACACCACTTTGAGGGGCAGGTTCTTCCTCTGCAGCACAGCAGAGAAGTGAAACCGTCCCCCGAGCCTGCCCAACACTTCACTCCACGTGAAGCTCACTTTCGGGGCAGCTGTGCAGGCAGCTTTCTAAAGTGCCTTCCCTGCCTCAGACAGGGAAGAATCAACTAATAAAATTAAACTCAGAAAAAAAGATATGCAAGACTTCTTTCTTGAAGAAAGGATGCTTCCACAATTCCACCTGCATCAGTGTACAAAAGGAAGCCTGGGGAAAAGGAGAGATGGCTCTCCATGAAAAAGGGCACACTACCAAGACTACAGGATGGATAAAAAAATAAGTTCCAACATGAAGGTGAATCTGGACCTTAGCACATATAAAGAAGGTCATCTTGAAGGCAAATCTTTTGATAAAAACCAGCTATGAACTATCAGTAAAAGCTGGTGTATCTCTATGCACACAGACTACCCGACCATTGCAGAAAATCCTGTGCAAAGTCTCAGTTGTAATTAATTTCAATTACAATAAAGATAATTCGTGTTTATTTGGATTTTCAACATTAAACTCAATCTTTAAACATAACGTTAAGGTGACAGACACACTAGTTTATTTCATGATACCAAACCAACAAACAAAGGAAATTACTTCTAACAGCAATAGTTACATTCATGACTAAACAGAAGTGTATCACTAAAATTCAAAGCAACAAAGAAATTAATTGAAGATGTCAGATAACCATGCATTGAGACTAAAATATCAGCTATCAAAACCAGACATAACTACCATAAGCTACTGGAGTTCTTAAAGTTGTTTCATACTTTAGCACACAAAAATCCCAGCTTTTTTGGTTGTCTGCAAAGGCACGTAGTATTTGCTACAGCATATTTTTGACATTATCTTAAATTAAACAAATGCAAACCTATATTCTCCCACTTGACATAGATGGTACATCTTTGGTAACAATATGAAACAGAGTTGTTTAGAGTAATTAAAAAAACAGCAAGGCAATCGGGTTTTCTCGCCATAAGGCTGTAAATATTACAACTCTTCAGTTATCTGCCGGTTTGAAAAGTTTGTGAAAATCCTAATACATACAAATTCTGTTAACTTCCCTTTAAACATTAAATTTGAGATCAAATAAGAACATGATCAGCTATGTCACTGTTATTAATTTTAGCATAAATATGCAGATATCATGACCTACCAATACTAATGCAGTATCTTTTTGGCAGTAATGACCCCGAGCACATCATACAGCTACAAATCGAAAGGGAAGAACAGAGAACAGTTCATCTATAAGTAAAAACCCAGGAGCCTTTTATTTAGCTTTAAAAACTTAAAACTGCAAACTCCCGTGTCTTATCTTATACAGTAAAGGAGAGAAGACAGAGGGGAGAGATCTAATTGAAATCTTCCACTAGTTAATGTGAAGGGTTATTTAAAAAATAAACAAACAGGCAGGCTAATCTTACAGATGCAGAGCAAAAGGACAGGAGTCAACAGTCATAAGTTGCAGCAGGGAAATTTGAACTGGATATGAGAAAATAATAATTTAGTGCCGTACAGTAGTAAGGCACTAAACAGGCTGCTACGGGAGGCTGCAGAACCCCCAATCCTTGGAGGTTTTTAAACCTGAACAACTTCCAGAAATTATCAAGTTGGAAGTTATCAAAACCGAAAACTGGGTGGAGGAGGAGAATCTCTTCTCAAGGATTCTAGGTACTTATGACATATGGTTATCCAGTACAGAAAAGTTAGAAATTCTTAAAATGAGAATTCCATGCTGGCAAACTCCAACAGATTAATTGAAAAATCTGAGTAAACAAAGAAACTATTCTGCATCTGTAAGTTTACAAATTTATCCAAAAACAAATATGAACTAGAGATACTTGGAATTTGGTTTTATATATAGTACAGAATATCCTAATCATCTCTTTTCAAGACACGCCTTAAAAAATAGCATAAAGTGCTGAGCTAACAGAGACATGCCCTGTGAGATACAGTACTTTAGGGAGAGATAAGTGCATTTTTCTTCTCAAATGACACTTTCCCAGCAACTTCACAAACTACTTTACTGAATTTGTCTGAAACTTACTATTTCACTACACTGCCACTACATTCTTTAAATATTAGCACACTTCAAAGTGTAAGAATAACCCTCTATACCAGTCTGTGTGAAACAGTAAAACTCTCCACGTCAGTTGACACACTGAAAAACACATTCACTTTCTAAGCAGTTTCTCTGTTAAAGTTAACCTAAAGGTTCTGAAGGTATGCACATAAATATCTGCTTCATGCTCCTGTCTCCTACTAACAGTACCTACTACTTATAAAAAAAAA
>NW_010155752.1:0-3763 GCF_000699245.1 Pterocles gutturalis | reverse complement strand
CAACCAGTTTATTTGGAAGAGACAAGAAGATCACTTCTATCACGGAGAACTCTATGCTGTTCTAAATAATAGAGTTACAGCCAGTGCCATGGAGGTCTGCTCAGAACTGAATTATTTATGTCCAACCTAATATTCAGACCAGTGAGGTATTTCACTCAGCCTCACAGCTTCCTGTAGCTCTGTCTTATCCAGTTTTGTTCTAAGCAAAAGTCAGTGATGTCTTGTTTCTGGAAAGAGGATGCGTTTGTTTCTGTGGTGTTTTTTGGCCGTACTTTCATTGCATGCCTTAATTTTACTGCCAGTGGTAGGAAAAAGCATTCGGGAACTGGGTTTACTCTGTTGCCTGAGTGCACGTTACCTAAATACAGGCATTGTGGAGATATAAGACCTTACAGAAGCATCTATTGCGTAATAAGTGATTATCAACACAAGAAGAGTCCAGTGTGAGATGATCATGCTGTGCTTCTAAGGAGGCAGAAAATCTTTTTGCCTGACTGAGAAGATCTGACAGCATAAGTTACTGTGAGACTGTAAATAGAGTACTCCACAATGACTTTTGAAAATGATCTTTTTGGGTGGCACCTCTTACTGGTATTCTTCTCATGGTGCTGTTGTCAGGTTGTAATATTAATGGAATCAAAGCCTGTATACCCACTCATCCTTTCCCTGTACCTTTGGCATGAGATTGTGTTGTTACCGCCTGTAATCATCAGGTAAAGAATTGCAGTGTGGCAGTATTGGCAATGGTCACCTTTTGCATGTTTTGAAAGCAAATCCTTCTCCTCCACTATTTTTATGGCTAGAACACAACAGTCCACCCCGGGCACATGCTGGTGGGAAGCATGTTCTAGTGCTTCCAAATAACTCTGTTACCTTGGATGGCTCAAGGTCTGCTGATGACCAGGGGATTGTGTCGTATTTGTGGATTCGGGATGGTCAAAGCCCAGCAGCTGGGGTAAGTTTCCTGAAGGTTGTGACTGGAGTCAGATTTGTCTCTCCTTATGGTGTCTGTTTCTCGTTTGTCTCCCCTGCTCTCTCTAAGAGGGATCTTTTGTGATCTTTTCAGTACAGCTGTAGAATATGGTACCCAAGTAAGAGGACTGCAGTAGTATTTGCCTAGTTGGGAAAGACTCGAGACAGAATAATGAAGTTGTGGCTCTTAATTGGTGATAGTGCTAAGCTAATGTGTTAGAGAGGAAAATAATCTGAAATCCAGATCTTCTAAAGGAAGAAGGCTCTGAGAGAGCAAGAATTGCTGATGAAGGCTAAGGAATCATATCTGGTACCAGATGAGGCAAAACTTGCCATTTAAGATAAAAATGGTGTTTTGCACTAGTTTTATAGGTACCTTGCCTGGCAGACCACGGTGAATAGCCTGGGTCATTAGGACAGTGGAGTCTGCTCTCTGACTGGGGGCAGACAGCAGAAGTACTTCACGATAAACTGAAGTTTATATGTCAGCTATTAAAATCATCATAACTTCTTTTGCTTATCCACACAAAGTGTTGTAGACAGCTCTTCACAGTCAGCAAGACAGTAGCAAGAACTGGGAGAGGAGAGAGAGCAGAATGATAACAAAGCTTCTAGAAGCAATTCACATGAGGATATGTGAAGAATTTAAGAGGTTGAGCTTAAGTATAGCTGGCAGAGATAATAATTGGAAGTACATGAACTCCAAGGAAAGGAAATAATTGGGAATGTAAGAAAGGAGAACTAATGATACTGGAGTAAAACCAAGTAAGAATAATTTAACTGTCTCAGGTTTTCAGCTGTTCTGTCTTTTTTAATGAAAATATCCATACTGTGCAGGCATCCTCATTAACTCCCACTTCCAAATTTGAATTACTCTACTATACATTGTGGTAGGTCATCTTTGTCCCAAAAGCCAAAGCAAGAACTCATATTGTCATATTAGATATCTGAGTTGATAGTCACACCTGCAGCCTTCTCTGAGTCTATAATCATCCCAGTACCTCTTTTTGCAGGATGTGATCCATGGCTCAGACCGCGAGGCAGTGCTGCAGCTGACTAATCTGGTGGAAGGAACCTACACTTTCCACTTGAAAGTGACGGATGCCAAAGGAGACTCAGATATTGATTCAGCAACTGTTGAAGTGCGGCCTGGTATGGCAGTTAAAAGGTCATCGATACGTTGTGAATACCTCATCTTTGTTCTCCTTTTCACTTATTTCAATGTTGACCAGATTCTCGCAAGTTAAAACACAAAGCAAAGAGGTCTTTCTCTTCTTACCTTTCTTACCTGCTTATTGTTTCCTCAGTAGGCTTGAGTGTGTTAGAAGACATGTCAGAATTCTTAGCTGCCAGTTACACCATAGCCTTACTGGAAGCATAAAGAGAAAAACATCCTACTTCCCAGTTAATATTTTCATTAGTTTTTTGTTGCATTTCATTCATTGTAGGGTTTTGTTTCTTTTTTCTGGTTGTTAATTAGTTTGGCCAATGGAAACAGATGGGAGCTGAGCATTAAGCTTAGGTACAAATGCTCCACTTGGGTGTTTGATGGTTGAAAGCATGTTGTTATGCATGTTTCCCTTCTTTTATCCTGAAGGACAAAAACAAACCAAAAACATTTCAGGGTTTTTAAAACTGTCTTTTCATGGTTTGATATTGCTCATGTATAGATGTGTTTTCAAATGCAGGATAAGTGGCTACGTGATGGAAACATAAGTTGGAATAAGTCTGAAATTGTGGGTCTGTCTGAGATTTCTTGTTTGTCTGGTTCCTGGGCAATGATTTGATTTCTGTTCCTTACTTTATTGTTGAATATAGTCACAATAATTATCTCAGGATTCTCATTAAATGTCTGTGAAGCTTGTTTGCAAGGCAGGCTGTCTAGAAGTTCAAGTATTATTTAACAGAACCCTCAGTTTGTGAAATGAAGCATATTTGATACTTCTCAAATTGACCATCCTCATTTAGAGTCGCTCACACAGTCTTGCATGCTACCACGTGAGTCCATCTTTGTCTCCCTTTTCCTGGGTGGTACCAGTAGTGAACTAGCACAGAATTTAGGAATCAGACTCCCCTGTTGCTTACCTCTGACCTTAATATGGCAGCAGCATTTAGGGGAACAGAAATTGCTGTTCTACACAGAAATGTGTTAACGCTGAGCTGAAGTACACGTTGAAAGTGCTTTCTTTCAACTGCTAAGCTGGGTTGCTATCTTAGGACCCAGCAGGTTTGTTCCAGAGGGAATGTGAAAATGTAGGCTGAGTGCTTTTCGGAGAACACAAAAGGGCTGGATTATAAGGGATGTGGGTCTTATGCAGGAAAATATAGTATTAATAAATACTATTGAGTACTGCATGTTGTCTTCAGTTGGTACTGAAATTATTTGCCAGGCTCTGAAAGAATAGTGTGTTGTTCTTCTGTTAGATCCCAGAAGGAGCGGTCTGGTGGAGCTGATTCTGCAAGTTGGAGTGGGACAGCTGAGTGAGCAGCAGAAGGACACCCTGGTGAGACAGCTGGCAGTATTGCTGAACGTTTTGGATTCAGATATCAAAGTTCAGAGGATACAAGCCTACTCAGATATAAGGTACAAACATATCCTGCTGTGCCAGGAAGAGGTGTGATTTTCATTGACTCTTGCACAGCTCATGATTAGATGGAAAATGACTGTTTCTGAGAAGACAAAAATGCTGTAGCTCTCAACAGTATATACTTTAAAAGGTGAATTTCTGCTACTGTGGTAGAAAACTTATAAAGTAAGCACTTTGGAGGCTTTTGTTTAAAAAAAAAAAAA
>NW_010155751.1:0-3602 GCF_000699245.1 Pterocles gutturalis | reverse complement strand
GGTTTTTGTTTTGTTTCGTTTTGTTTTTTCCTGAGTCTGCTTTGCAAACATTGGATGGAGACAAGGGAATTGGCTGGATTCTGGAAAACTAACAGCAGTCTGCCTCTGAGCGATGGGTGCCATCACAAAGCTGCTGTGTGCTTACAGGAACCTAGCTGAGCCATGAGAGAACATACAGGATGTTAATGCACAATGCTGTGAGAGCTGCAGGAAGCTTGCTCAGAAAATCCTGATCCAACATCCTCAAAAATCATATATATTTACACCTGATGCTGTTGGCTTCCTACATTTCTCCTTTCTTAGCTGTTTTTAAAGCACATTCGCTGACAATCATCTTTCAGACACACCTCCAGACCTATTTATCAAGGGAAAGCCAAAGCCAAGAATGGCAGAGAGTTGTCTTATTTTACAATGAACTTTCTCACAGAAAATAAAAGTTACTTCCTCACCTTTGCAGCCTTGAATCCACACTTTTTTGATCACTTCTGAATTATAACCCAACATAAGTGGCAACATGCTTATTCCAAATATCCGTACGTACAAAGCAGCCAGCTGAGCTTCCCAGCCTGTTGGTCTCCTGAGCCATTTCAATATCCATCTCAACCACGCAAAGGATGTATTTGCATTTTGTAGCACACATCTTATTCCCCAGGTTTCACTCAGCACATCACTCTGTTGATGCATTCTATGGGATGTATGCTTTTGTTTTTTAATTTGATCTTCTTTTTAATTTGCATTCACTTATCTTTTTCCTACAGATCCTTCATCTCAACTGAACTATTTTGTACAGACACTTCTTTCTTTCATTAATATTTTGTTCCCCAACAGTTGTTTTGTTCTTTTACTCACTGGAGGCATAGCTAATACAGCTTTCTTTTCTGAGGCAATGTTTCCATGACTTCATAAAATTTTATATTATCAATTCAAGTCCTTTTGTTCCAAGGCAATATTTTCCTCCATCTCCTGTATTTTTAAGATGAATTTGGTGCCCTTAGTTTGAGTGGGAGGTCCTTATGCCTGGTTACATGCTAAAATCCATATCAGATCCTTGTTTTTTGTAAATGTGACAATTTAAAGTATTTTTATTTACTCCGGCTAGTATCTCCTAGCAAAAAGATTGGTTGTTTAGTTTCAAAATATGAATTGACTTTTAAACTACTCCATATTGCATTAACTGGCTTTTTGCTACGAGGAGTTGACTGAGTTATTAGAAAAATTGACAAAAACCACCCCTGTCTGCCTCCTTCTACACTTCCAAAGTATTCTTCTGGGACATCTGCTTTTTAGTGCTTTTTTTCAAGCTATGACCCATTTGTTGCAGACGTTTTCTTTGCTCCATTTTCTTTAGTTATATGGAACTTATAGAAGTGGCCTGCCAGCCGCAATCCATGATTTGATGTCATGAACGCTGACCCTTCTGACTTTCTAAAGTATACTTTTTCAGTATTAAGACTTAATTTGGCTTGGATAGAGGCATCCTGTTCATTTCAACCAATATTTCTGTTTTACTAGAAAGCTGGAAGTATGTTCTACAACCAAATCTCCTTCCTTTTGAATTCAGCTTTGAGATTTCTGTAACTGTGATCCTGTTTACAATTGTCTTTCCTCCTTTCAGCTAAGTCTTAGAGAAGGACACAAGACACAAGACCATTTTTTGAAATGTCTACAGTAAACCGACCCTTTCCTACCTGCTCTGCTTTTAATGCCCAAGACTGTAGAAGGTATAACACAGGCTATTTATGAACTCTGCATGCTTTCGGACCAATGTGTTTTGACACCACACACAAAAAACCCCTTCAGACTTCCCATACGACACTGAGGTGATATTAGTGTCATGGCACACTGCAGCACAGTAAGCGAAACTGAGACAAACCAGAAAAAGTTGCATCAGAGCACTTCCAGCTTTCCCTTGCGCACACTATCAGAAATACAGTGTCCCGATTTGGATGTAGACTCTGTCCTTCTTGAAATCCGACGACTTTCCTGACATCTCAGAGATGCTGGGCAGTTTTCACAGCAATCAGTTTTATTACCTTGCAGAGGTAAGTAAAGTTAGCTAAGCAAATCTTAAACTGTTTGATATTGGATTTAAGCTAACCTTTTAATGTGCACATCAGCTTTGTTCCAAACTAGTGTATGCCCATGCTAGAGAATGGGAGAATGATCTTTTTCCTTCGTCTGCATTTCACCTTGCCTGGTTTACTGCAACGTATCTTGAAGGTCCTTGAGCAGGACCAGCATTTCCATTAAAACTGATTCTAAAGTCATCTGCCAAGACTTAAAACCCAACTAAACCCATACATATATTTAATTTTATAACGAGATCATCACATTGGAAGATACAGACAGATAAGATTTTGCTGAATTTTCAATGAAAATACAGCTGTCAAGATAAAAATCCTATTTTAAAAATGTCCCTGAGTCACTGATATTTCTTTAGATGATTAAAGCAGAAGAGAAAGTTAATAATCAAGTATGCCATAGAATATACTGTTTGAATATTATTTATATTTCACATGACTAGGATGATGAAATTAGGTGGGCCATTCATTTTTGCACCCTACATAGATCTGACTCTATTTGAGACTCCAAATTATCAAGCCTTCTTAGTTTTGCAGTTACGTCAATACTGAAAAAAATTGATTTATATTGAAAATCAAAACTGACCACTCACAATTGGTCCTCAAATCTTTCTCTTGGCCCACTTCTCTTAATTTTAATCAATATGAGAAATAGGGGAGATACAGACTTTTTCAGCTACCTGAAACCACAAAATATTTTCCCATCACCCTGCCCTCCACTGTTTTGCACCACTTGAGAGGGAAAATCTGTGCACTACTGAAAATACTGTGTATTATATTAGGCACCAAAAGTTAGTAGGTTTGCTTTGTAATTGTACAATACATGTCCAGTAACATGGTTTCACTGACAGACTATGACATTGGTGACTCTGGACTGGTTTGATAAGCTATTTCACTGACACTAAAGTTTTGGCAGCAACCCTCCTCCCCCCCACCTCCCATACTTATGAAGATGTATCTGGAGATGCTCTTTATGCTCTTTTTAACCAGGTGAACAATGCTCAAATTTAGACAGTTCTACAAGGCAGCAATGGGCATTCTCTGTGATACCTGCAGCCTGCATCAGCATTGCCACCCTCTGCCTGCCCTAAAGCACAGTTTTGGGCTAAAAAAAGAGGAAAAAGCAAACTTAGTATAGTCAGGTAACGATGTCTACTGAAGAGAGGAACAGTGGAAAACTGAAGGGCAGACTGTTACTAAGAAGTGGCTGAGCACCAAGAACACCCCTGGAAGATAGATTGGCAGAAGAGCAGCAGTACTGCAGGACAGAGAAATACTGTCACCGTTGCTGAGAACCACTGTGCCACCACATGGCACTTAGTGCAGATAGGTCAACATCAAAAAACAACCAGAGCATCACATCCCTCAGCTGATGGCTATAACCATAACTGCACTGCTGGATGAATGCTGTGTAACATACTGTTAGATGTCAAGGAGGAATGTAAATGAAGTATACAAAACGAGAAGGAGGACAGGTTTTTTGCAACATGGGATAGAATCATAGAATTGTTTAGGTTGGAA
>NW_010155750.1:0-3451 GCF_000699245.1 Pterocles gutturalis | reverse complement strand
CCTCATCCAAGTCGTTGATGAATATATTATAAACTATTGTAATAGAGCTATGAACTATTGTAATACAGACAATTAACAACACTAACCACGGAGCCTTCCCAAGCCCATCTCTGGTCCCAGGTTCTCCGTATTCACAGCAGCAGGTATGTCTTCCTCTAGCTGGGACTGCGCCAAGGCTTGCAGCACCTCCTCACCAAGACACAGCATGTAGTCAATCGTGTCTTTGATTCCACGTGACTAGGACATAACCTGGCATTACCTTTGAGCCTTGACTGGAAACTCTGCTTAATACTGTTATTTTACTTTCTAAAATAAAATCAGCCTCAGTGAGAGCATGCAACATTGATTTTGTCTCTTACACTGGTGACCAGTTCCACTGGCCTTCTCAGGCAAGCCATGCTAGGGTCTAGAACTAAACACAAGCTTCAAATATACTCTGTCAGCAACAGTCTTTTTTCTCAAAAGTAAGCGAACAGAAAGATTAATGCAGGAGGCTTGTTAAATCTAAATTTTTTTTTTTCAGAAAAATATACCTACTGATGTGAGATCAGAGTATCGACAATTTTGACTTCATCTTGTTCATTTTCCTTGAGAAATAAGCTAAACTCATTGCTTGACACTTTCAGTCATTACTCAGCAGCCAAAACTCATGCTATTTCTGTATTAACTTATATATTAACTTACTCAAAATGTTAGGAAGTGGGAAGTCTTGCACTGGCTTTATTTTTCACCAGCCCTAACCTTACAATTCTGCCTGGATTGCAAAATGTCACTCTTTGATACAAAACTAAAATTACTAGAGTGGTTCATTGTCAGTACAGGATATATTCAAAGTTGCTACGAACTGAAAATCCCACTGAACTCACTGGGAACAAAATGCTCATTTTATTTGAAAACTCTCCAAGTGATTAAATGCAAAGAATAAATGCCTAACCATTGTTGTTCCCTCTTGAAAATAGAGCTCCAGATACATGTTCATCCAGAAATGAAAATATTTACTCCTCCCTGTCCACAGATTAAACATGAGAGCTGTTTCTGCCAGATAACCAAGAACTTGTATCCAAGTATGAAAACACAATGAAGCAGGATATCCATTTTGCAAGGAACAGCCTTACAAATCAATGGCATGTTTTTATTCTGTTTATACTCTATCAGATGAAAAAGGAGAAGCCCCATACCATGAATCTTAGAGGAAATAGTGTTTTATTATGCAACTCCCACTCACTGTCATGATAAGGTTCAGGTGTCATTTTTCATTATGACTACAGCCCTGGCAGACTAAAAGGTTTTCACCTTTCCCATTCAGTCATACAAGTTTTTCCTGCCATCTTTCAGATTGTGAGATGATAATGATTGCAGGCACTCTGGCAGAGAACACTGAGTTTATTCTATGTCAATCTTCCCCTCTTCTTGCGCTGTTTTTTCTGCTCCTTACCCAAGAATGGCAATCCAGTGCCTCAAGTCATTATAAGATGTCTCTTCCATGTCTTCGCTGTACCAGACATGATTTAAAGATTTTTTTTTTAACTGCATTTCATGAAGCTGAGTAGCTTTAGGAATACATCATCAAAAGTTTGTTCAATGAGGGCAAATATTTTAATCCCTTTTAGGTTCCAATGTGATCAAAGTTCCTTCTGCTTATGCTAGGATTTTATATTGGGCACAGACAATACCTCAGTATCTGTAGTCATGTACTTACAAGCAGCTGTTTCAAAAGAGCCTGAGGTATTTGCATTGTAAACTTCAGATTTCTTTTGAAAGACAATCAGCAGCTTGACTTTCTTAATACTCACTTGTATTTTCCACAGAGTCCCTGCTAAAAGAAACAGAGCTGTTTAACATGCTCTGTTTTGTGCTTTCTTTTGGATTTCTTGACTAGGTTAACCTCTGCATCAAAACTTTTTACAAGTATTCATTTTTTTTCCTCTTTTTGGTATTAGAAAAAAAGAATAAAGATGAAAGGAGAGTAAATGTAATGTTCAGTTGAAAGGAAGAGCTCACAGCTCTCAATTCTAGAGGATCTCTGTTTATCCCCAGCAAGAGCTAAATGGTACACGCTTTTGAGCAGCTGAATGATGACCAACAGAAATCTCTTGAAGTACAGAACATTGGTCCATACACAGAGGCCGAGCAGTCTACACAAAGTGCTACTTTAAGCAGAACGAAATTTAAGATTTCATTAGACTAAATTGGTTTCAGGGGGCCACTAGTCATTTGTCTCCCCTTGCCCCTGATCGGTCATCCACAGTGTAGGTAACACTCCAAATACTTGTCTTAAGTGAGATAAAGGGGTATCTGAAAAAACACCATTTTCCAAACAGATGCTCTCCTACTGTATTAGTATTGTCAGACTTATTTCCCTGCTAAAAGCACTTCAGAGTGGAACAGTGCAAGAAAAAATGTTGCTGCTTGATCCAATCTCAGCTGAGTATCATTGTCACAGCAGAGACAAAGCCAGGATGTATCTCACTGCTTGTGGAGTACCACAGCTGTTCGTTTTCATGATCTGTTCAGGTAAGGTGGGAATTGCATCATTTAACTTGGGCTATCAAAAATATATTCAACTACTGATGTTAGCCATACTTGCTCCTTCTACAGTCAGCGGAGACAGGCTCTTCCAGAAGGAGATTCAACCTAAACCAGATACCCATGGGGCACATAGGCATAATTCTGGCATGAGGATCTGAACTCACTGATCATTTATACATCAAAATCTCTGTTCTATGTTTAGATATTACAAAAATTATGATTTGTTTGAATGGGTAAGAACAAATGCCTTGACGATTTTTTTCCCCCCTCTTTGGTGTGACAACAACAAGCCTCTGATAGATTTTCCTACTCTGCCGAGCGTGGTTTGACTACTAATGTACTCTGAGGTTCATCCAGGAGGGTTATGTGTTATATCTTCTTGTCAGAGGTTAATCTGCCATGGCATTACAAAGTCTGCCCAAACCTGCAAGATACTATTTGCTTTTAGGTAGGAAATTCACTGTTTTGATCATTGTTAGTGGGTGGGCTCCTTCCTATAGGCAGTTCAGAAATACACAAGCATGTGGAGGTAGAGAACTGCTGAATATAAGCACAGAGAAGTTAGAAACTTTACAGTAAAAGACAAAAAAAAAATAGTAACCCTTTCTAAATCAGCTCCTTGAGTTAATAACACTCGTGATAACGAGATTGTTATCCATGACGCTGTTCTGTTTTTTAAAAGAAAAAGAAAAACATATGTGCTTATCCAAAGCTTTTTCATTGCTGGATTTAGAATACTGATTTACATTGTAAATTATGGATTAAATGTGTGGATTAAAATGTATAGTTAAAGGTGAGAAAATATCTTTCTGAAATATCTTTTTTTCAAGCTTTACTGAAGCTTTATGGTGGAACACGCTTCACTTAGTTTATGACTTCTCACTGAGAGTAAAACAAATGTGTATTTATATATTTATAATAT
>NW_010155749.1:0-3705 GCF_000699245.1 Pterocles gutturalis | reverse complement strand
AGGTATTTCTGCCTTGGCCACCCTGTCCACAGTCCCACACTCCTGTCCTGCACTGAAAAGACCAGTTCACATTCCTTCCTCATGCCATGCTTGCCTGGGAAGAGCTCACAGGCCAGCTGGCACCCAGACACCCTCACCCTGGTATACATATATACATGTATGAACGCTGCTTGTGGGTCATTCTGTTCAGTGCTTCCTGCTGCAGGAGTGCTCACTGTAAATCCCAGCCTGTTTCTGACTGAAGTAGTCTCAATGCTGGCCAAAGAAATGCAAGGTTCATGTCTCCTCTGCTTTCAAATGAAGCTTGTTATGTTTCCATCCAAACCCCTCCTTTGGGAATGGGATCTGTGAGACACAATGAATGCACATGCTATAGTTACAGGTATTTCTTCTAGAGAAAGTTGGTATTAATTTCAAGTAAATATGCTGCACTTACTATGGAATAGATGATTTGCATTGGGAATGAAGATTCCTTCCAGGTATCTTGCATAATCTGCTCACAGACCTTTCCTTAAAAGAAAGGTAATTGGTTTATCCTATTTCATATTTCATTCTGATCCTATTGGTAAGAGGCCAGCAGAGAGCTAGGTGGATGTGATTTTTTTTGTGGCATAATGTTTCACATAAACATAATCTGAAGTCTTAACGTAATTAGATAATTTTTGCTGTTCTGAGGTGAATAGAAATGCAAGCATAAAATGAAGCAGCTGTCACAGCAAACATTTATGATAGGCATCAAGAAAATTGTATTATTGCCCCTTTGGAAAGGACTAAATCTATGTGAAGATGATGACCACCTCAGGGCAGCCTGGTTAGTACTGACACAGTCGTAGGAGTCCTCACCAGAGCCCTTATTCCCTGTGTGAGCACGCAAACACGCGTGCGCACACGCACAGGGGCTGCAGGCACAATGGGCTGGCCGTGGCAGGTTCAAGCCACTGCATGGCACTTCTTGCCTCTGACTAATTGGAGATGATAGGAATTTCCACGACAGAGCACATCCATGGTCCACAGCACTCATCACCTCACACACCCCGGTCACTAGTATCAGATATTTCACAAAACTCTGCTGAAGACAGTCAAGTATAGGCTGCCAACAGGAAGCTTCTTTGAGAGGCTGGCTCATGTCCTGAAATTATAGATGCACAAACACAGCTGCATTTGGGGTATTTCTAAAAGGGCAGAGGTGAAACATCTAATATACATCTATATAGATATGAAACACCCCTCTGGGGATTTACTGCTTACACCCAAGGAAGGGAACAGTGGCAAGAAGAGATAAATAATGAAAAATCAATTATGTTTTAAAGAGACCTAAATTTTAATAGTCCACAGTGATGTTAATAATTCAGGGAAGGACATTTTTAAAGCATTTATCTTGCCATTTACCCTTATGATGCCTTGGTAATTTAAGCATGTGGTTGTGATGAGGTAGAGGTTTAGCAGAAGAAAGAGGGATGTAATTTATATTCCAGTTTCTTAGTTTTTACAATTCTGCTCTTCTGTTTTGAGGCATTACTAGAGACTTTTCTGAGTGTACGGGTATACTTCATCTTTTCTGAGTTTTAAGCCACCAAAACAGAGCAAGAAACTGCTTTTTGATTGTTTTCTGTTGCAATTATATGCATGATCAAGGCATTGTTGAAATAAATTAAGGCTTTATGATTTTATTGCTATTTCTTAGCACTTGAACTTCTTTGAACTAGCCAGCATATTAACACAGAAAGAAAAGACAATCCTAGCTATTAAGGCAGAAATAAGCCCTTCATAATTGTAATTTCAAACCGATAAAAGGCAGCAACCGCAACAAAAGGGGCCTGAATTACTCCAGCATTTCCTTGATAACGGGATATGAACCCTTGTGCTTACTGAGATGTAATTTAAACTAGTGATGACTGTTCTATTGCCTGTTTTCATACAAAATGAGCTGATGTTGTTGTTGTAGCCGTTCTGGGTCACAGTCACAACTTCACAGCTGTCCTTACCTCCCAGCCCTGCAGGCAGCCTGAGCTGCAGGACCAGGGGCACAAGGTACATCAGCACCTGAGGCTAGTTTGCCACTGCCCAGGGTGCACCCAACAGCCCAGCACATGTCACACATCTGCCCTTCTCACAAGTGCAAACCCAGCACAGGCACAGCCAGGTGGAGCGGTTGGACGCTGCCCTCCTGGTGCATTTTGTGTGACGCCCTGCAAACCTACAAGCGATTCACTTCGCAGAGGGCAGCAGCTCCGCATGCTCTACGCTTACACTACACGCCTTGCTTTGGAGGACATCACAGGGGTTTATTCACAAGCGTTTGCTTCTCTGCTGACAGCACTCCCGTCGCAGAAGGATGAGCCCGTGCGTGAGTGGCTTCCTGCTGGGAGCCCCTGGCACCCAGTGGTTAAAGCAGGCAGTGCAGAGGACAGCCAGCAAGTGGGGGTTAGGCTGTGGAAAAGTGGAAGGCAAGCAAAAAACTTCAGCAGACTAAAAATGGTTAAGCAGAGACTACAGGCTGTGTCACAGCGACCTTGGATTGTGCCTGCAGCTGACTACAGTGGGCTGTGACATAGCAAGACTTTGTAAAGAACACAGAATATTCATTCAGATGATGAAATGTTCCTACAGGTGGTTTGTCGATGCTGGCATCACTGCATTCCCAGAGTTGGTCCGTGACGTTCAGAATCATAGAATCATAAAAGGTTGGAAAAGATCTCAAGGATCATAAAGTCTGGCCAGAGGTGATCAAGATGGCCAGGGCCCCCATGGGTGTGCAGAAGCGGCTCTCCTGCCAGTAAGGGTTCCTACTAGTAGATTCAACTAACTTCTTGCTACTGAAGGTAAGTTCCTCTGTTGGAAGAAAGAAACCATGCAACTGCAGCGTGCATGCTTGAGGTTTGCTGGTTTACATACCACGTCTTGAAGGAGCCCTTTCTGGCAGCTGTTGTCAACTGCAGTTCACCAACGAACTTCAGCATGTCTGAGCTCTCCCTTGCTACCTTTCCCTCCAACTTGTTGCTTGCACAGTGCGGCCGTCGCCTTCAGAGGCTGAAAGAGAGATCTGGGAGCCCGTGCTGGCGCTGGCCCCTGCTCCGCTGTCTAGCCTCAGCACGGCTAAGTCATGCTGAGAGACACTGACCTTCCAAAGGGAGGCGGGGGGGAAGAAATGTCCCCTTCCACGAGTTTGAAACTTATATTTATGCTTTGCCAATGCTGAGGCTTTTTTACTTTTTTTGCTTTTATAAGAGAGATTAACTGTCTTGCTTTTGTCCCTGGTGGCTTGCTCCTTCTGTCTTGCCAGAAATTTGCTTTTTCTTATGAACATTAGGATGCTGTTGATACTGTGTCAGCTTCTCACCTTGGGAGATGAGCGTACAGAAGTAAAGGAAAAAGGTACAAGCAAAGCTCTGCTTATTTTTATTTTTTTTAATGCAAGACAAGCATAAATTATTATTTCCTTTTTTTTGAAAATGGAAGAAATCTGCTTTGATATTAAATATTTTCACTCACAATGCAGAGAAATTTTAGAGTGAATTTTTAAAATTATATTATTATTGTTGCACTATGGGCTTTTAGAAGTCTTCCTAGTAGCTATTTCAAATAAAGACCACACATTGTAAAATTGCTGGTACTAAGCCATTACAGTTCTCACATAGTGGAGGCCAGATTTATTTCCAGTCTTTAACATCATGGTATATTTACCCACAGTGCCATGAAAATACA
>NW_010155748.1:0-3651 GCF_000699245.1 Pterocles gutturalis | reverse complement strand
GTCTTTTCCAACCTAAACAATTCTATGATGCTACACTAGACTTGGTCTCACTATTGCAGAGACACTTCCACATCACCCCAGCAGCAAAAACATCTTCAGTCCAGATATATTAGCTTGAAAAAGGGCCTTTTTATAAAGCAAATGTGAAAGATCACAATGAGGAGGAAGAGCAAAAAAATAAAATAAAAAAACCACAACCACAAAGCATTTTGAACTACATGCTGCAGTCAGCTACAACAGTGCCTGCAGTTAACACCAACTCAGAACTGTGTGAACAGCTCTAGAAGGCGAGATTCCAGATTCAAAGTCTCCAGCCAGGGACAGCATTCTGGGAGCTTTTTCACTTTTGAAACATAGCTGAGCTGATGGCAGAGATGGTTTCTTCACATGGAAGCACCATTTTTGGTAGATACAAAGGTATCTGACAAAAGGAGGCTGGTGATGCAGGAGGCTTCATCTCCAGAACTGTCTCCCTGAAAGTCAGCACCTGTTACATCACTTTTAAAGGTGAGTCTCTCCCCTGAAGAGTCCTGAACAGGAAATTAAGAGTTCTTCTCCCTCATATCTTCTGAGATCCCTCTCTTTCACACCTTCTGAGCCAAAACTGTAACTCTGGAATCGCGTTAGCATGTGTATCACTTCCACATCATCAGCCATGACCTACAAGCGAACAACAGGCAACTTCTGGTTACACAGCAGTCAGTACCAATGCCTCTGGGATGTACACAGTTGCCCCATACCAATCTTCCACTAAACTATTTTAAACACTAGAATTCTACTTGGTTAAATGAAGGCAACAATTTAGCAACCGAAGCAGAGAACACAACACTGCCAAACCAATAAGCAAAACCTGGTATCCTCAGGGGATACTAGATTATCTCACCTTTTTGTTCACTGTCTGTCAATAACAGAGAAATTGCCCAGAACAGCTATGGAAAAGTATCAGAACAACAAAAAAGACCCCTCACAATCATTTACCTTCCTGGCACAACATATCTTGATGCATTAAAACAGGCATGGGTTATTGGAGTGATGTCCATACTTTCAAACTCTACTTGAGGAAATTATTTTGGAAGACTGGAACACTGAAGCTCCCAAGTTTCTCCAGGGGAAGAACCTTCTCACGCAGTGACAACACGAAAAACAAAGAACAAAACCCTCCAATTCAGCTAGGAGAATGCAGCAACTCCCAACCAAGTGATGAGATGAAGGACATCCTCTCCACACAACACCAGAAGTGAGAAGACTGGCGGGCTCCACATATGAAGGCTGAAGATCTTGATCAAGGCTCCTCTGTTTATCAGGCAGTCTGGAGCCACAGTGGTGGCACTGGCACAACCCAACTGGCTACTGTAATGTTACGGTGCCAAAGAGCAGTAGAAAACACATCAACTGTACAAAGCTGAAGTCTTCAGAGCTGAAGCCCAGAGCAGCTTCACATAGGCTCTGACAGGCCTGATGCTTGAGACAGAGGTGATATGCTCTATGATCCCCACGTACCCAGGACTGACGGAAGCACAGGACGACACTGCATCCTAGGAGAGCTAGGACTTGCATTATGTTTTCATTATGAAAATGTCAACATCCAGGTGACTGGTGCAAAATGAGACCCTAAGACCTCTGGCATTGTCTGCATTCCTAGAGTACCAAAGGCAACGTGTTCCGTGGATTGCGACCCAGACACCTAGAAAAACATTCATGTGCAGAAAACTGCACAAGTCTGCTATCTATCAGAAGGTGAACACTGTCTTCCCGAACATCTTGAGAATGATTTCTCCACCATGGATGACATTACACACCATGATTTAAAAGACACATCCTTTTCAAATGCCTGCTTCTGACACAATCTTGCATTCTAACGACTTACAACAGTTTAGATGAGACCCAGACAAAAGCAGACACAAACAGCATCCTCAGGTAATCAATGAAAGCCAAGCATACAGCCCAGCTCTCACTGGTTTTCTGCTTCTTTGAAAGCAAAAAGAGGTGATGGGGAGCAAAGGGGAGGGCAGGAATACAAAACAGCAGAAACACAGAATAAATACTGATGGAAAAATGGTTTTTGAGAAATTATTTACAATTGTCAGGAACTACCTACAGCAGAAGTTCTATCAAGCCAAAGATCTGAGAGGAACTGAAGAATTCTTCCACAGTCTCTAGATAAGTCTGAGAAAAAGCAGGGCATATACGCAACACATGGGCATTACTAAGACAAGATGCTTCCAGTTTGGATGCACGAACACAGGAAGTGTTTATGCAGGAAGTGTTTAAGAGCAGAAACAAAGTAAAAAGCCTTTAGTAATACAAGCAAAAGGTTTTGAGCCTGTAACCAAAGTCATATGAAATTTTTGAGCCTGTAACCAAAGTCACATGAAAATATTAATTTTTGGCAGCTAAATCATCAGGTTCATATACTGAAAATAGTTAGGATATGTAAAAAAACTTGCTTGTTATTTTAATTTTGTGATAAACTTTGTCTTCCAGTCAGTTGTACACATTCTCTCAGTTGCTTTTACATCTTGCTGCATTCACATAAGAATGAAAACTAGCAGGAGGAACTGGATATGTTACTGTCCTCCTCTTTTTCATTCCATATTTATTGACACTCTTCAACCTTAACCTATCACCTTCTTTTTCAAGATGATCAGCAACCAGTTCAGAAAGCAGAGAGTGAAACTTTAAGCTTCCACATCATACACCGAAGCAGCACACATGCAACTCTACATAAATAACCTACTAGGGACTTCTATAGCGGCCTCTGAATCTGCGATCTCTACTTCTAGAGCGGCTGCGTCTGCGTTCTTTGCTTCTGCTCCGTTTCCTTTCCCGGCTTCTGCTCTTTTTCCTTTCCCGATCTCGGCTCCGTTTGCGTTCCTTACTTCTACTCCTCTTCCTGTCATGGCTTCGACTTCGGCTCTTGCTCTTTTTTCTCCTGTCAAAGAAAAACACAACTTTGGTTACACATGTAGCTTAATGTTATTATTCACCTCACATTCCACAGTTCCTCTAACCTGATGTCATAGACATTGATAGGAAAAAGTCTCTACCTGTTAGTATTTGTACAAGTTTCTGTTGTTAAATGGGTGGTTAAGCAGGTCAACAATCTTTTACAATCTGTCATGAGCAACCAAGTGCTCCAAACCACTTCTTTTTAAATTTTGTACTCGATAAAGTATGTTTTCAGGAAGAGTAAAAGGAGTGAAAAAATATTTCCTGCATTACATCTAGCACATACTAAATGCAGTACTTCATGTGTCTTCCAAACATACTTCAAATACACCATCAAGACGCTAAGAATAAATTATATTTTTATAGCAATGTAAAACAAAACACAACAACAACAGAAAGGAGGAGGAAAGTCTGAGGGAAAGGAAGGTTGTTTTCCTTTGATACTCCCTGCCATGAGTCTTAAAACACTGCCTAAGAGTTTTGCATCCTACTTGCTACACCCACTCATAAGCCACTTGCTTTTCTAAGTCTGCGGCTCTTAACAGGTTTGGGACAAGCTGCAGATCTTCATAATTTTAACTGTTTACTTAGAAAATTTGAACTTTTAAAACCTGTAAGTCAATTATACATCATATTTGAAAACCAGTGAGCCATTGTTCCATTCCTGGCAGGCTACTTTTGGGTTATTGGATTTTTTTTTTT
>NW_010155747.1:0-3656 GCF_000699245.1 Pterocles gutturalis | reverse complement strand
AGCCAAGGGCAAACCCATCACAATTCTGTATCCCCTCGGAACAATTAAATGATAAGAGGGCTATATTTTGCATCCTGTCTTTAAATCAACAATGACCAGCAAATGTGTAACAAGCCTTGTGAAACAGCTTAAGTGTTGCACTGAGGATGCTCTGATGCAGGACATTTCAAGTTATGCTTAAAAATTGTTAAGGGAGGGAGAGCATTTTTTTGTTGTTGTTTTTCCTGATTTTTACAGCTCACTCCAGTTAACAGACCTGTCCAAAACACTTGTATGCCAGAAAAAAAACGAACCATCAAAGCTGTGTCACCCTTCACAGGATACAAAGCTGCAATATGTGAAAAAAAATAGTCCCCTACAATTTCCAGAGTCCCTTCTGAAATTATTATCAGTGACTATAAGTTGTTTTTTAGTGTCAGCGTCAGGTTCCAAATCTGTGAACGCAGACATATCAATCACATATAGCAATGATGACAGTAGCTGCAAATCAGGGGAAAGTGCATTAACTGCCAAGGCCTCCCACACATGGAAAAACATTTAACAAAGACAGTTGATTAACTCAGTCTCACAGTCATTTATACTCCAGTGCTGACTACATTTCAAGAGTAATTTCCATTACTATAATAAGCATACTATACGATTTGCTAAGAGGAACAGTTCACACTCTCCTTGCAACATTATCATATTAAACACAAAAGGCAAGGAAGAGGTTCTGCAAAACATTCCACAATTCCTTAGAAAATCTGTAGCAACAGTCATGACAAACTTTCAGAGGTATCCAAACCATGGCACTCCCTGTCTGCAGAGACCTCCTTATGGCCATTTACAGGTCATCAGAGACCACATCGTGTTTCCCAACTACTTCCTCTACCACATTTAATCTCTGCATGAATCTCCTAATTCACAGCATGGGATCCCTTCCCTGGCCCTTTTGCAGTTTGCTTTTTTATCATCCCTTCTCTGAGGCAAGAACCTACACTAGGCTGAAAGTATTAGTCTCTCTGGTTTTAATTTCCTTATTCCAATGCATGAATGTCTGCACAGGGATTTCTGAAGGGTTTGTTTGATTAGGCACACATGATACTCATATCGTTCTGTGGCTCTTCCTGTGGTTTTCATATAGTACAGCTTAAAGTATTCAGAAAAAATATATGAGCAGTTAGGAAAAAGTATGCCATTCTCTGTACAGTCTTTCTGTTTGAACATTGCCTGCTTTTTTCCTGGCAAATGAGCTGGTCAATTCTTTGCAGACTATGTTCCAGAAGGAGCTCTTGAGGAAGAGCCCTTATGTCAGATCTAGGAAGTGCTGCTAAAGCAGCATCTGAAAATGATAGCATGCAGAAGTGTAGCATCCATGGGCCTTTACAGAATTGCATGCAAAAGAATAATTTCACTGTCAGCTGTAACTTCCCTCTCCTCAAGTCTCAACCAGTTGGAGTGCTCTTGGCTGGTACTCTTTGTGACTGTTAAAGAAGATCACCACAAATTTTCTTTAATTTCGTCACTGTAAAATCACTCAAGGAAACAATATGAGTACCTTGGATATCTCTTGCCATCAACAGTATCAAACAGCCAAAAAACTACCTTATATCTGAGCTTCCTCAAGGAGCTCCCCCAGACGACAACAGCCGTCTTAGAAGAAATTGAACATTCTGCTGCAAAATCTCCCCTATACTGTTTAAACTTTCTGCTATTGCAAGCAGCATCAATAGGTTATTGATAAGTGTGGGTTTTCATACAAGGTGATCAGAGAAGCTAATATTCATCCTGTGAACACAGCCATTGACCGTAACTGAATTCCAAGAAAGGAGAAAAAAGCTATATAACCCATTGCAAGATTTATGTTAAGGTACAGCAAAAGCTAATGAAGACACAAAAAAACCTAGTGATCAATTCAGAATTCATTGACTTTAATATCTAATACAGAGTTTAGGGCCAGAGAATATGATTAAATCATCTGCTGTGACCACCCTTATGTCCCAAGATTTTATATTTTGCTTAGAACCCAGAGATGAAAATTTGTGCTCAATTTATCTCCTAGAAAGATGTCCAAAGCTGAACTGGAGACAGTACATGAAGAAATCACTACTTCCTTGGATGTTTTTTTTTCCAGTGCTTAATCATATGCACTGTTAAAATGTTGTGACTTAATTCCACTGTGAATTTGCCTGGCTTTAAATACTAGCCAGATACTTATCGTGAGTCCTTTCTCCAGTAACTAAAGAATTAAGGAATCAGCAGTACTTTCTCCCCTTTGAAATGTTTAAGCTCTGCAATCGCAAACAAGTTACTTCAGTCTTGTTCACTGCAATGAGAGGTGAAGCCTTCCTCAAAGTGGCTGAGCAGTCCTCTGGGTTTATGGAAGATCGAACTATGTTTGCCAGACTCAAGAAGGTGATGAGGTTACAGATTTATTTCATGTACCTAGACCATTAACATGAAAGTTGAACTCAGTAAAGACAAATGGAAGACTATCCATGAGCTGAGGAGTAGAATGAAGAAGAGAAAAAGGATAATGAATACTGAATGGGTGAATACCAACAGATGAAAAGGAGGAGGATGAAAAACATGCTGTGCTGCTCAAAATTTATATTAAATTTTCAAGTTCTTTAGTTCACATTGAGAAGAGTAGTTGGACCTGGGGGAAAAGAAAGAAGAAACTTTCTGAATTTCTATCTTGTTTCCTTGTTACACCAGAATTCCCTTCAAGGCAATGCATGATCTGGATTAGAAACTATTCTCATTGATTTAAACGGGTGTTACAAGCAATGGATTATAAGTAACCCATTAATAACAAACACTAGTTTCTGAGGCTCTAGCCAAGGCTCCCTGTTTATTATGATATTAGTTAATAAGGTGAACATTTATCTCAGATAAATTCTTTCTCAGATCTTGCTGCCAGAAACAAAAGAGAAACATTCTTCAGAGACAACAGTCCTCTGAATGAGGCAGGCTCCACGTCCTGTGGATATACACCTGAGAAGCATCAACAGCACAGTGCTGGCAATACAAAAAGTGCATGAGAGTACTAGACTGCTTCTTCTAAACAGTTCTGGTTTTGAAAACTAATTTGATTTTCGTATACATCTAGATCACGAGAAAAGCACATTGTGAGGCATAGGTCTAGCCAGAGCTATTTCCTGTGTCTTATATGGGAGCAACCTTCAGGACTACCTCAACTGTGAGTTCAAAAGGTTACTCAGAAGTTTATTTTACAGGAAGATTCTACAAAAATTCTTTACAGTGGTAGATTCATACTGGCATTTTAAAGTGCAGCTGCTTAGATGGTTACCTTAATTTCCTACACTTTGAACTAGCCAGAACAATTTTAGTGCAGAAGCCATGCAGATTCATTAGTGAGATGCTCTGTGTAAACTAGTCTCAACTGTGCCTGAACAGGCTTTATTTTTTCCTTATACCAGAGATGGCTTATATCTGAAGTAGCTTTTATCTGTGCAAATATAAGACTATATGCATGTAAATGTGTGGGCATGCCTATTTAAAGGGAAATAGCCAAAATTGTGCCTGAGGTACAATTTAAATAGTACACATGAAGACAGGTATATTTGTTTACACATTTTTGCAGATATGGTTCAATAAAAAATGATACACCTTAACCATGAAGATTCGCACTGATGAATGAGGTGGGTGCTCTG